>NC_048907.1:4102867-4189637 GCF_011077185.1 Oxyura jamaicensis
TGGAGCTGGGCGGCGCGGCGGGCGGCGCGGCGCGGGCGGCGGCGGCGCTGAGCCTGGGCACGACGGCGCTGGGCTTCGCGGCGCCGCTGCTGCTGATGGCCGTGTGCTACTGCTGCGTGGGCGCCGCCGTTCGCCGCCACCTGCGCCCCCGCCGCGCCGAGGCGGCGGCGCGGAGGCGGCTGCTGCGGCTGATCGCCGCGCTGGTGGCCGTCTTCGCCGGCTGCTGGCTGCCCTTCCACCTGCTCAAGAGCCTCTTCGTGCTGGCCGCCGCCGGGCTGCTGGAGCTGCCGTGCGCGCTGCTCGGGCTCATCTCGCGCCTGCACCCCTACGCTACCTGCCTCGCCTACCTCAACAGCTGCCTCAACCCGCTGCTCTACGCCTTCCTCGACGGGCGCTTCCGCGCCCAGTGCCGCCTGCTGCTGGGGCTGCGCGGGGCGCGCCGCCCGCCCGCCGCCGCCTCCTCCACGCTCAGCGCTCAGACCCAGCGCTCCGAGGTGCCTTCGGGGGGCACCAAGGTGTAGCTGCCGCGGCCCCGCCGCTCCCCAATAAACGCCCGTTCCGCGCCCGTAGCCTGCTCCCTTCTTCGTCCGGCTCCGCCCGACGGGGCGGGTTGGCGGGCGGTGCCCCGGGTGCTTCCCCCTCCGCTCCCCGCAGGCAGCGGCCCCGGAGCTCCCGAGGGAAGGCTGAGACCGGGGCGGTCGGGGACCCCGCACCGGGGGGGCTCGGGTCGCTTTGGGAACGCCGCCAGCCTTCCACCGCCCCCCGTTAGGGTGCCGGCTGCTGAGGCTGCTCCGCGCGGGGCTCGGGCCGGGGGCGTCCCCTGCACCCGATGTGTCCCAGCGGAGCCGCTGCCGTGCGTGGGGATGCTTCGGGCTCTGCGCAGCACGGGCACAACCGCTGTGCACGGGCCACCGCGCTGGTCGTGCCGGTGCTACCTGCTGCAGCCGTCGCCTCCGGGTTTAACAGCGAGGCAGGGAGTTCTTCCCTTCCCCAGTGGTTCCCCTCGGCGAGGGGTGTCTGGCATGTCGACTGTCACCTCTCCAAATGACTGCTCTCACAGCCGTCCAGTCGCTGTCCCCGCTGTTTTGCTTTCCTTCCAAGCCAGGTCCTGGGCCCATCTGGCCGGGTCTGTCCTGGGCTCGTGTCATCTGTGCACTGCCATGGCTGGAGGCTCAGCTCTTCCCCCCACCACAGAAGGTCCATGAGCCAAAGGGCTGTCAAAGATTGTGTCTCAACTGGTGGCTGAGGACATGGGCGTGCTGCTGTCTCCAGGCTATGGTCATCCCAGAGGGGGCTCTGCAGTGTGTTGGGCTCTTGAGCAGGAATTCAGTGTGTTTTACAGAGGCTTTGGGGAGCTCGCACTTGGGCGGGAGTTACACTCGCTGCACTCCTGTAAGCATGGGCACATGTTTCTTTGGGCTGTAAGGAGGTTTCACTTTTGGAATGCCACGGACTAGTTGCCCCTTTCCTGCTGGGAAAGGGCAGCCCTTTTGTGGTGTCAAAGTGCTGCTGGCTGCTTTTGAGAGATGAGCTTCTCAGAGGGTGTTGCAGACTCAGAGTAGGGAGATAGTAACAGGCAATAAATCTTACTAACAAGCTACAGAAGTGCAGAAAAAAAAGGAAAGAGACCATAAATGCCCTCTTCCACCTCCTTCCCTCCAAGAAGTGCAGGGGAATAGGGGAAGGGGGGCTGTGGTCAGTCTACAGCGCTTCGTCTCTGCTGCTCCTTCTCGGTTACTCTCTTCCCCTGTGCTGTGGGGTCCCTCCCCTGGGCTGCCACAGGCAGCAGCTCTTCAAGAACTGCTCCAACATGACTCCATACCATGGGGTCCATCCATCAGGAGCAAACTGTTCCAGCATGGCTCCCCAGCGGGTGGCAGCTCCCCCCAGGTCCCCTGCTCCTGTATGGTCTCCTCTCCACAGGCCGCAGTCTCCGGCGGTGCAGGTCCACCTGCTCCACCGTGGTCTCCTCCACGGGCTGCAGCGTGGAACCCAGCTCCACTGTGGTACTCCATGGGCTGCAGGGGGACATCCTGCTTCACCACGGGCCTCACCACAGGCCACAGGGGACTTCTGCTCCGGCGCCTGGAGCACCTCTCCCTCTCCTTCTTCACTGACCTTGGTGCATGCAAGGCTGTTCCTCACTCCTCTCACTCTCCCAGCTGCTGTGTAGCAGCATTTTTTTTTTTCCCTGTCTTAAATCTGCTCTCACAGAGGTGCAAAACATCACTTAGTGGCTCGGTGCAGGACCCTTACCTAACATAGGGCAGCTTCTAGATTCTTCTTGCAGAAGCCACCCCTATGGCCCTCTGCTACCAAAACCTTGCCACATAAACCCACTACAGGTGTGGATGTGAGAAAGCTCCTGTGCTCCCACAAGAACTGCAGGGTGGAGGAAGATTAAACACCAACCCATCCTACTCTGGCTGTCCCCTGGCTCAGGTATGATGGGGCAGGGGCTTGCACAAGGCAGGCAGAGCCAGGGAAAGGACAAGAGGGGCAGAGACAAGTGAGAGGAAGCAAGGGGTGGCCCTGAAGGATAAGGGCACGGGGAGTTCCAAGGAGGGGGGCACAGCCAGAGCATATGCCCCGGCAGCCTCGGTGCTGCAGTTGGGGTGCACTGGCAGCAGGAATGCATCCCACCACGATAGCTCCTGGCCCTCCCAGGGCCAGCCCGAGCAGCTGGGCTGGGCACAGGCTGCCCTGCTCCCTGCGGGGCCAAAGACACTGCTCCTGCCAGGACACAACAGGTGAGAAGCCATCAGCCCCTCTGGTAGCTGTGACAAGGGCCCTCTGTGTGCTCACCCGCAGCAAGCTGGCAGCCCTGGGCCTTGCAGTACCTTGGCCCAGGGCTTGTGGTGATGCTCAGTGGTTCCCTTCTCTCCTCCGGGGCAGCCGCCAAAGTGACCCTTTCACGACAAGGGAGCCGATTCCAGGCAGCTGCAGCAGGAGCCGATGGCTGCCAGGAAAAGGAAGACTTCATCCTCTTGTCTCCCAGACAAACACAGCGGAGCCAACTGAGCCAAGGTCAGGCTGGGGGTGCCCCAGCAGCGGCTGGGGATGCCTCTACCATCACAGGACGTTTCCCCGGAGACAGGGCAGCACCAGGGGCTGGCACATCCACACGTGCCCACGTTCCCAGGCGCTGGCAGCCCCTGTGCAGACAATGTGACGCTTCATGAGCTTGTGGCAGTGCCTGCGCAGAGGCTCCCAGCCTGCAGTCCCCACCTGGCAGCTGAGCTGGCAGCTTCCTTTCGGCCCGGCAAACCGAAGGGGAATGGCCCCAGTGCTGGAGCCACACCGGGTGGAGAGGGCATGAGAACCCCAGACCTGCAGCACCACACAGAGCTGCCCCTGCTTCCCTTGGCGAGCAGGGCCAAAGCCACAGCTGGAGCTAGCCTGGCAGTACTGTCTCTAACCAAGCTCCCTGCAGCCCCATGCAGCACAGCCAGGCTGGGGCCCAACCTAGTACCTGCATGAGGTCGTAGGGCACAGGGTCATGCAAAGCTGCTCCTTCCCTCCAGCAGCCTGGATCCCCCCCTTGCTTTCCACACTGTTAACAGAGAAGGAGGCTCCACAACCCCCCTGGGCAGCCTGTTCCTGTGTTCTGTCACCCTCACCATAAAAAAGTTTCATCTCATATTTAAGAGGAACCTCCTATGTTCCAGCTTGCACCCATTGCTCCTTGTCCTATCATTGGGTATCACTGAGAAGAGCCTGGCTCCGTCCTCCTGACACTCACCCTTTACACATTTATAAACGTTAACAAGGTCACCTCTCACTCTCCTCTTCTCCAAGCTAGAGACCCAGCTCCCTCAGCATTTCCTCCTAAGGGAGGTGCTCCACTCCCTTAATCACCCTCGTGGCTCTGCACTGGACTCTCTCAAGCAGTTCCCTGTCCTTGAACGGAGGGGCCCACAACTGGATGCAATATTCCAGATGTTCTGTCACCAAGGCACTGTAGAGAAGGAGAACCTCTTCTACTAACCACAGCCCTTCTGGTATACCCCAGGACACAGGACTCCCACTCGGCTCCATCCCATTGACCACAACTCTCTGCCTTCCCTTCAGCCCATTTACAGTCCATCTCACTACCCGATCATCCAGACAACACTTTCTCAGTTTAGCTGCGAGGATGCTGTGGAAGACAGTGTCAAAGGCTTTACTGAAATCAAGACAGACCACGTCCACTGCTTTACCATGAGCTTGCTTCTGCATTTAAAGAACGCTGCCCCTCCACCCAGGAATGTGTAGAGTGGTTAGGGGTATGCGTCTTACCTTCATTTATAAAGGAAGTCAGGGTAAACACATTCTGAAAGAAACTGATCAGTCTCAAATTGTATGCTATTCTTGTAATATGCTTTCTTGACCTGAAATGTAGGCAAATAAGTAAATCTACCTTCTCTTCTGCTTTTTTTCCCGTGCTATGTAAAACTTTGGATTTGTCTAGTACTACATATTAGTTCTGCTTGAGATTTTTCATGCAACAGATGTTTAATTTCTTTTCTTCCTCTACAACATCTGTTACACATTCAGCCATCAGAACAACTCCAAAGGCCCATTTCATTTGGTGTTCCTGAAGGTGAGAACATCTCGGTCACGCTGTGTTTCTTTAAGCCATTAGGCTGTAGATTTCAGTTTTCTGAGCACTGACTTCATAGGCATCCTGTCCTAGCAGACCTGAGATGATGGCTAACCCAAGAACTCAAACCAAGTTATCTGTGCCACAAGTGGTCTGCTAGGAGCTGTAGTGCAGCCTCCAGCTGGGAGGAAGTTGGAAAAACACTGTCCTTGTTGCTGACCCAGGGCCAGATGCAATTCATCAGTGCAGGGCTCCAAATTACAGCACTCTAATTAAAATTACCTGGAACAGCAATTGGAGCAAAGCAACACAAACCTGAGGGAGTGACAACATAACAGAGGGTCAGTTTATTTTCAGCTGGTCAAATTGTTCTTCTGCCGTTCCAGTTATGTCCCAAAGAAACAGAAGCAAAAATGTGCAAAAAAGGTGACTGCTAAAAAGGAATCTGAACTCCAGCTTTCTCTAATGATCACAATCCATTGAGAGTCACCTAGGAGGCCACACTCTTTTAAAAGTATTTTCATTCTCTGAGCTGTTAGCATCATGACAACTCCACCTACTTACAGAGACTTACTGAGCAACCTCATTGCATTGGCAAATGCCAATCCCTTACCCCCACAACCAGCTTTGCCAGAACCCTCAAGATTTCATCCCCTCATGCTCCCAGAGACTGTTTTGATCTCCTCTGTGTTGCTCAGATTCCTAGCTTGGATTTCTCTCACCCCAGGTCAGCATCTTGGAAGTCAAAGTCCTGACTTCTTCTTCCACAGCTCAAGACCTAATTTTAATTTGCTGTCAGATTCTTATTAGAGACAACGTGCTAGGCATGATGTTCTGGTCTTTCAGGTTTAGCATATGCCCCAGATGCGAAAATGGGTACCCAGATGTTAACCTCACTAAAAACATACAGCAACCCTCCCATCATACCAGGGACAGTTCCCATTTCTTTTAAAAATAAATATTTATAAACAAAAGTAATAGATTCAAAGAACTACAATGTTAAAAACTTTCCTGCCAAAACCACAAATGTCTTTTTCATGTAAAGTCATAACAATGAGTTGTACACCAATACAAAGGAAGTACTGTCTAAAAACCCTCTCCTCTCATCAGCTGTCAGAGTCCTCCTCCGCAGGAATCCACATCTCCGTAGAAGAAACCAGCTCCTCTGCACTTCCCTAGGATGTATAATGGGGTCATTTAGTCTCCTTTTGTGATCAAGTCCTCGATATATGCATCCAGTTCATCATCTGTATTAATGTCAATGTCCTGAAACCAAAAGCACAAGAAATACTAGTGGAAGAGTGAATCTTGAAGAGCAGTGCAAGAATGAATAAAACAAAATGCCTCCTTGTACAGCAGCACAGCATCCTCTGCAACATTTGTCCTGATCATCCTTTGCATCTTGCCTGCCAGCATTCTCCAGGAGTACACAGCTGCAGACATCTACTGTGAAAGCACTGCCAACTTCCCTTCTTACTTTAAAAAGGCAGACTTTAAAAGTATTAGTATTTTTAACATTACATTAAATAATGTTTTAATATTTGATAGTATATTTAGTAAATATATTTAATCAAAGTTTTTTATTTGAAGTATTGTTTAAAGCCTTGCATTTCTACACAAGAGATTCAGAGTCTAACATCAGCTTCCTGCACAAGAATAGAACAGGAATTCCTGCAGTGACATGTTCAATAGCACAAAGCAGAAACTAATAAAAACTCTGTGCTATGTACACAACATGAAAATTCCAACTACAAAAGTCAACACTCCTCATGGCCACTAAGGCCTAGATCCTGAAAGGTGGGCAGCAACAGCAGCACTTAGTAGCTTCTGACGGGCTGGGCCCAAGTTGAACCAAACTGAGTAAGAACCAAAGCACAGCTAAATTGTAGACTAAAACATCTCAAGTGCCTGAACTGGCCTTGGTCTGGTGAAGGTTGCTACTTGTGGTGCTGTTCTTGGTCTGGTGAAGGTTGCTACTTGTGGTGCTGTTCTGGTTTCACACCCCTTCCTCACCTACCTCCTGCACTTTCTGCAGCAAAGCCACAATGTTAGTCCTCAGCTTCTGCAGTTTCTCTTCTGTCTCCTTCAGCTTTTTCTCTGAGTTGCGCAGGCTTTCTTCACAGGCTTTGGCTCGGGCATCAGCACGTGTCTGATATGAATTGCACAGGTTCTGCAGACCCACTTCATACTGTTTGAAATATTCTTTCTGTAGAAGACAAAAAAGAACAACAGATGGTACCTTAAAAAAAAGCACCGTCTGTAAAGAAAACCACAGCACCTGCAGCTTCTAGAAGAATCCAGCTACCAACATACTGTGACTGAACACAAGCTGAACAGCACTCCTCCGTGCTCTGTGGCTGTATTCAGTACCATGCTTTGTACAAGTCCAGGTAGATGAATACATACGTCAAGAAATACTGACACCTATGTAGAATTCCATACATTCCTTCCCAGAATTCCTCCATTCTTAAATGGAGGGAACACCAAGAGCCTTAAGACGCATCACAGGTAAGCTGCGAATCTTTAAACTCTGCTCTATTTTTGTGATCCTGGTCATCTGGAGAGGTACAAGGGGTGTTGGCATCCACGTTCTCTTGTTTTTCAGATTTTCTTTGCAGAAGTTGGACTTTTAAGACTGAGGCATAACATACAGGCGTGCCACCATTTCATTTCTATGTATCTCTAACCTGGCCTCTCTTAAAGAGCTTAACTGCAACAGACAGGAACTCCAGACTGTAGCAGCCAATGGGGTTCTCACACAGATGTATGGTAATAAAAAATTCCTCATCAAAATCTTCTCTCAGAAAAACTGAGGCACACTTCAACTCTTTTTTTCTCCACTACATTCATCATGCTAAGGATACAAATAGCTTCCATAGGATGCAGGCTTGCCATAAGAATGGAATGTGTAGGGGAAAATAAAAAAAACAAACTTTTTTTTCCTAGATGTACTGAACTCACCAAGGGAAATGCCAGCAACCCTTCTGAACTCATGGTACTCAGCTCCTTCTTGGAAACAGGAAAATTTGGAGGCAAGAAGTATCGCAAACAATTCCTATGCAGGAAAGAAAAAGCAAAGCCAGAGTTTGAGATTGAGAGTGAAGGACTAAAGCAATCAGGCTGCAGCAGCTCACAAGCAGCACTGTGAACCCACCGAAGGATTTGAACTAGCAAGTCTACTGTTTCTTGGTTACTGCTAGGTCCAGTGGTGTCTGGCTCAATTCTGACACATTCTGAGGTAGAAGGTTCAGCCACAACAACCCCCTCTTCCTGCTGTGTATCTGGAGTCTGATACTCTGGAGACGGAGGCTTCATCAGTCTCACATCCTCACTGCCCTTCTCTACCCTGAAAAGAAAAAAAAGGGGGGGAAGGGGATACATATGTTTTTTTCTTACATCAGCCAAATCTGAAATACTGTTAGCTTCATCAGAACCTGTACACATCTGTCACAGACTTCTAGATTACACAACAGCTGCCTCCACAGGAAGATCACACTGAAGTGATGAGCAGGCTGTACTGTGTTGCGTTCACTCTTTAAAAAGCAGATGGACAGTCCTGAGCACACATACTCTCCCTGATCTGACAGCATATTTTTGTCTTCAGCATCTGTGTAAGTAAAACAAGGTCTTCCTCCTGAAAACAAAACAAGCCTCCAAAATCTAGTAGCTGAAGATAGTTACCAGCGATCTCTTGGTGTGGTGTCTGTAGGAACATAATCAAACTTCACTTTCCAGCGTACTGCATGCTTGCCCATTTCCACAGCCGTGACGCGGCCTGTGAACCACTCCTTGTTTACACGCACTTCCACATGCAGCCCTTTATCTGAAAGGAAGACAGTAAAGATGTTTGCAAACATTCAGATGCTGGAGGGCACCTTCTGTGTGGTCATTAGAGAAGAGAGCCCCCCTCATCGGTGAGCGAACCTGCAACTGTGACAATTCTTTCAAGTGGTACAGGAACCATAAAAACACCACATTCACACAGTTCTACTCCTGCTTCGAAACATTAATATGCAAGGAAATGATATGGTATTCTCAGATACTGTTTTTCTTAGAGGTCTCTCTCCTTTCACAGTAGCGCAGCATGTCTAGATTAACACCCTCAGCATTTCTCTGCTAATATAACTCCACGATCCTTTCAACTAGGAAGGATGAGCATGACATCCATCCACACTATGCAGCCAAACAGCACAATAGTTAAAATGATGCAGCTCTCAGATTATGGGTCCTCCCAAACCACAATTGCCTCCTGTCCAATCAAGGGGTCCTGAAATTTTGTTTCATTTAGAGTCATCTCATGGTCTGGTACACAAATTTACACAAATTTTTGTTTTAAAAAGCTCATTAACAAAATGACATGTTTAACCAATGAATGTAGTTCTGCAAGAGCTCTTTTTCATTATGTTATATACAGGAAAAGGAGTTCATGGGTTCATTTCTCACCTTTCTGAGCTTTCTTCAGTTCTGCTAGTTCTTCTTCTCCAGCACTATCTGTCAGCTGTAAGCAAAGAGCTCAGATTAGCTGTCTCCTGACAAGATTTTAAACACTTGACAAATATCTTCTGCTGAAGAAACCAGTGCACTCTCACCTCTACCACAACCTCACTGGAATCCTTCTCCTCTTTCACTGCCACAAATTTGCCCCGTTTTGTCTTCTCCTTCTTGTTCTCCTCTTCCTCCTCAGAGGCCTCCTCTGTAGTACATAAGGTCCTCTTCCGGGTTGTGGAGGCCTGCAGGAAGCAAAAAAAGCAGTAGCTAGAATTCAAGTACTCTACCAAACAAAATCTTTTACGCAAGTATTTAAAATTTTTTAAAAAGCTCAGCACTCTTCATTTGATATCTTAATTGGTTTTTCAAGAAGGCTTTAGAGGGTGCCGTATGATAACATAAGTCCTCAAGCCTACCATTCCACACTTTTGTCTGGAGAAATAGTCTGGTCTAACAGGAAAAAGATCAAACAAGCCTTTATTAGAGGTGTAGAATGGCACTCTAACCCAAGAATAAAATAGGAGTTATCTTGTCCTGTGCAAAGAATGAAGCACAAATCCCACGTGACAGAGAAACATGGGTTATGCAGAAAAGTAGGTAAGGATAGTTTTTACCCCACTGAATCTCACCTGTGGGCATTTGACAGTGGCAGACTTCTTTACTGCTGGCGCCTTGGCAGTTTTTGAGCTGGATATCTCACGTGGGCTTTTGGGGTTCTGTGGGGCAGCAGTAGATGGTTTTGTTGTTGCAGCTGTTTTGGCAGGAGTTTTTGAAGTGCTGTTAGACTTTCCAGCTGTCACAGTATGGTGGTGTGTCCTGGAAGTACTGGCCTCCTCCTTGGAGAGGATGCTTGCCAATTTGGGAGAGCTAACAGTTGGACAAGCTGGAGAGCTCTTTTTCTGCTGACTGACAGACCTGGGAAGATGCATAGCTGGTGGTGGTCTGCTGGGAGCATTCTTAATTACATCAGGTAAAGGAGGAGATCGTGGGCGCTGAAGTCGAGTCAGTGACTGGGTGTTCCAAAACAAATTAGGGTACAGAGAGAGGAGACAAAAAAAAGTCAGGCTCTGCTTTTCAGTAACAGTTAAGGATAGCACAGAAGAGTACAAAGCCTACAGTGGTATCCCATTTACCTCCCCTGCACGCCTTGTAGTCACTTCCAGAGGCAGTTTTTTCAAGTCAGCTTGAGATCGAATTGGAGTGGTTTTCTATTAAAAAATGAAATGAAAAAAATCAGAAAGTTTATTTTTGAAAGCTGTCAGAACCTGCATGAACCCATACTAGCAAACAGTCATCCAGTTTAAAAATCAGTAACTGCAAAGCAGGTGTTTTCTGCTGTCTTTAAGACCTGGAATCCAGCAGTCACCCCCATCCTCCTAGAAGGAAGTGCAATCTAAGATGCTTGCTTAATAAAACAACCTCTACCCCATGAATGCCACATGGCATATGTACTATTACAGGCTGAGACGGGCTTGATTCTCAGCATCATCTGCTTGCACTAGGAAGTCCCTGAAAACCTGCTATGCTTAGCAGGAGACCTTCCAACTTACCTGCAGAGCTTCCAGTTTTTCCTGCTGCTGACGGATTTTCTCTGTCAGTTGTTTCTGCTTTTCCTCTTGTGATTTCAAGTCTTTCTTCAGAGTTCCAAGTGGTACTTTCTGCTTCTGCTCTGCAGCTTCACATCTAGGACAAAAGAAGTATAAGACAACCTCAGCAAACACAGCAGAACCTGCACCATCTCTCCCACACAGCACCATCCCCGTGTCCCATCCCCAGTGTAGCAGTAACAGCCCCCTTTCCTTTCTGCAGTAACAAATGCAGTAACAAATTCCAACTCATGCTTCAGCTGAAATTCCAACATGTTTTTATATAACGTGCAGCCACACCATTCCAATTTTTTAAGATATTGCAAATATAAGAAATTTCATTTATTATTAATTCATATTTCTGTCAGGTTAATTGATAAAAGAGCTTGTCTGCACATAGGCAAAAGAGCATAAAGGCAAATGTAGGGGAAACCTGAATAACACCCTTGCTTTGGCTACTCTCAGGCCATCACAGGAGTCACCAGCCCTTCCAAGGCCCAGGCCCACATGCACAGAGTCCCAAATGCACTTCAGGGAACCCAGATTAAGTATTTAGAGGAACAGGCACCCCATATGGGTTTTGGCAGGGCTGTCCAAGGGCAGCCTCAGCCCCAGTGTCCAGTCAATGGGAATAGCACTCCAAAGCATCTTTTGGATCAAGGGGAGGAACCAAAGGCAGGGTAAGGAGGGGATTCAGATGATTTTGGGAGGAATAAACACGGGAAAACAGAGAGATAGAAGGATAATAATGATTGTTGTCATGTAAAGAGGAGGCTGGTCAGTATGTGTGTCTGGCCATGCCCTGCACCTGATCAGCACTGTCCCATCTTCACATTAAACTCCATTTCTGGCTGTTTTCTTGAGTGAGGGGCTCTGTTCTGTGTGCATTTGTGTATGGGGGTCTGAGTGCCAACAGCTCAAGTGGGACCACAGCTCATAGGGGCCCGTGTGCCTGGGGTGCACCAGCTGCAGCAAGTGCAGGTGTGCAAGGGAACGTGTGCTTCACAGCAAACGTTGGGCCAGACATGCCAACAAGGAGGTGAGCTGGCCTGGGAGCAAGACCACAGAAGGAATGCTTACTGGAGGAAATGGGGAGTCCTAACCAACTGCTGCAGAGGGGTGTGGGATTGTAGGTAGAGGTGTGGGAGTCTCTAGGCAGGAGGCATCGGTGAAAAGCAAAGATCTGCTACTGAATGGATGGTGTGTCCAAGGTGGAAAACTGTGGGGTGTATAGTGTGCAAGTGTGAGCGTGTGTGTTTCAGGGGGTGATTGTTAACATAAGTCCACATGAGGGGGTCTGTGGGAGTTCAGGCCCCATATATCCCACTGCAAGTAACTATCAAGACAGGCTGCAGAGGGCAGCAGATATGGATGGTCCTCATCCTGATCAGAGGAGAAAGAACAGGATGAAGTTACTGGTGTGCTTTGTGATTGTGTCTGAGTGCTGAGAGTGTCTGCCTGTGTTGAGCTGTACAGCCAGCCATGTGTGGTATATCTGTGTCTGTCTACTGGGAATACATTCCCAGCCTTGCTACTGCTTTGACCTGGGATGCTGGAGATGTGGCAGCCTCTTGTTGGTCTTGCAGATTTGACTCTGCCCCCAGGAGTTTCCATCTAAGGACATCCATCCTCAGTGAAACAGCCCCCGTTAAAACTACATCACAGCATGAACACACAGAGCTACAGGGATGTTATCACCCATACTTTTCAAATGACAAGTGCCAAAAGGAAGAAGCTAGAAAAATCAGTATTTTCCCAATATCAACGTAAACACTTTTTGTAGCTTTTCTGGTTAGGGACATACTAAGGTTTTGATTCCAATTAACAGATTCTACCTGGATTCATTTGCATTTAAAACACTAAACCAAGGCACCCGAATTACAGCCTAATCAGCTTCTCTCATTATACAAAGATAAGAATCAAATTCTAGCAGTGTCTTTCTCCACAGACAGAAAGGAGAAGCCTAGAGCAATCATTTTTCTTATTCAAAAAAGTAGTGAACTCTGCTTAATCTTATAGTCATGAAACACACCTTTGGTATGAGAATCAATGTGCTGCTCCCTCAAGTGCACAAAATGCCATTCTCGGGCTCACTACAACTCAAGAGGTGTTGCTCCAGATTGTGTGCCCAATGAGTTGGACCAACAGTAGCAATAGAGACAACTGAAAAGACTGAGCACTGAACCCATGTTGCTCCCAGCCTCTACTTAAGACTATTCTTCAGTTACTACCTATATTAAAGCTAACATGCATAACCTGTAGCTACAATCATATCTCCAATGGCAGTGCAGAAAAACCATAAAGGAACTAAATTTCACGGAATCACAGAATGGTTGACATTAGAAAGGACTTTCTCAAGACCATCTGGTCCAACATCCCTGCTCAAGCAAGGACACCTAGAACTGGTTGCCCAAGGCAGCTTTTGAATACTTCAAGGAGGAAAACTCTGAAGTCTCTCTGGACAACCTATGCCTATTATCACTCCCATGGTGAGTGACCTTGAATTTCCTGATATTCAAGGGGAAGCTTCTGTTTCAGTTTGTGCACATTGCCTCTTGTCCTGGCACTGGGCACCACTGAAAAGAGCCTGGCTCCATCCTTTTTTCACCTCTCCTGAGGTATATATAAAATTGGCGAGATGCCCTCTGAGCCTCCTCTTCTTCAGGCTGAGCAGTCCCAAGCCCTCTGAGTTTCCTCACAGCAGAGGTGCTCCAATCCTTTCATTTTGTGGTACATCACTGGACTCTCTCCAGCACGTGCATGTCTCTTGTACTGGGCAGCCCAGCAGCGGATACAGTACTCTAAGACTGACCTCATTAGTACCTCACCTCATCAACCTCCCTGTACGTGCCTGCAACACTCCTCCTGATGCAGCCTAGGACACCACTGGCCATCTTTGCCACAAGGGCACATTGCTGGCTTATGCTCAGCTTGGTGCCCACGAGGTCTTTTCCTGCAGAGATGTTTTCAGCTGGACTCTCCCAGTACGTCCTGGTGACTCAGACTGTCCCCTCTCCTCATACAGGTATAGAATTACTGTCTGTCCCTCCAATAGTTCTCAAAGAATCCATGACTGGGGGAAAAAAATGTGCAAATAAAGGCACACTGCAGAAAATTCTTTACATTAACCAATTCTTACCTGTCTTGTTCAGGATCAGGGTTCATAGAGCATACCCAGCTATCAGGGTAATTCTTCTCCACTGAACTCAGCTGGAATGGGAGTGTTCGCCACTTCAGACACACATCTGTTAAGGTAAACACTTTGCAAGTCAGAAATATACAGCTTAAGCCATAAAATCAGCTTTTACCCCATAGCACTTCTCAAGCCTATTTAAAGTCCAAGGACCAGACCAATTTCCTAAATATATCCAATGGCAATTAAGACCAGTGGCAAATAGATGTCAATAGAAAAGGTCAAGGAGAATGACAGGAAAGCTCCTCCTATTTGGGAAGTTTGATGGCCCTATATCAAAAGAGAAAGTGCTTATATTGAGACCTCCCTTCTTCCAGCTGGAACAAGGGCTTAGCCAGAGCCATTCAGGGGTGCACAGAAGAAAATCTGCATTAAGTTTAAAAGATGACTATAAATGGTTCCCTTCTGTGATGACATCTAGGACCATTTAACAGACCAGTGCGGAGTAAAAGTTATTTGACTACTTAGCATTGCCTATTGGGAAGTTTTGGATCTTATCCTGTTGTTGGGATGGGTGGCTTTGGTCAGTTCCAGTTCACATGACATTTTGAAGCCCATTCTCAATTCTGCTACTGACCACACCAGTCCCATTCTGTAAGTGCACCTGAAGAAGAACCTTCTTTTCCTGTGCAGGAAAGAAACCTTACTTTAAGATGTTTAAAAGCATTCCAGCAGATACAAGCAAGGGCAACTCACAAAAGGAGACAAGCCCCAGAAGGGAGCAATGATAGAGGAGGTCACCTCAAATCTCCTACCCATTTAGCCACCCCCCAACTGCAGACAGGATTTCCCTCCCTCTCTCTCCCTTTCCCAGGGAGGACCAGCCTCCTAATTGCAGCCTGGTCAGACGCACCACACTGAATCGTGGTAGGAATCTCCATGGCTCTTCGGCGTTTGTAGCGCAGTTCACTAGATGGAGGCTGGTTCCAGTTTGCTGACAAATAACCAAATTCATCCCAGAACTTGATGATACCCCTCTGGGCTGGAAAACAAAGAAACCCCATTCAGTATGGAGCTATTATCACAAAAATCACCACCTTCACTCTTGGTTGTCCTCCCCCTTAGTTCATTTCCACCCACCAAAGCCTCCCCTTCCAGCAGCTGGTAAAAGCAGCTGGTGAAGCTTCATTACCTATAGCTACATCTTTCCAATACTGAGCTAAATGCTCTCCCATGGCCTTCAACAAGTGTCGATATTCTTTGGCATCAGCAAAGTCTTGTTTATTATGGGTTGGTTCCAGAACCAAATAGGGCACATCCACTACACCTACTACTCCACCACATGCCCTGGAAGAAGAACATACAGTTATGAACATCATTAAACTACTACGTCAGTGTTCAGACAAGAAAATAGTGGATTACAGACACACGTTCCTGCAGTAGTACTACTCTGAACTTACTAGCTTCCTAAATCAGACTTGATACTCAGAGTTGGTATTTTGAAAGAAGTAAGGTGGGCTCAAATATTTGTATTTGCTTTCAAGACCTATTCTCCCTGTCCCTAGAATGAAGTAGCATTGCTACCAGTATTCATCTGTTAGCCCCAAACATCAACGCCAAGCATAAAAGCCTCATACTGCTCTAGGTATGACCAAAATCTGTGGTCATAAAAAAGAATTTTTTTTTTTTTAATTGGGAAGCTAGGGAAATACTGAGAAATAAAAATACATTTTATTTGCCAGAATCCAAACTAAAGGCTGATAAAATGAAAAGGTCTCATGCTCATTAAGAACGATTATAGCAAGGCCAAAGTTATGTGTGGGAACATGCCAGACTTAAGCAAATTATTGCTGAAAAATCTCCGAAAACTCACATGCCACCCTCCAGCTGTGGGCCCACCTTCTCATACATCTTTATCAGCCGACTGCAGTTATAAATGAACATGCCATCCAATTCACGCTGCTCAATATTCACACCAAAAATAAAATTCAGTTCTTTGGGTTCCTTCAATGCCCTGTAAAAGAATGAAACAGAATCTCTGAGATATTAAAAATAAAGATTTTGGAATCAAAATTATTTGTTAATTATTAATTATTAGACAAAGGGCATGAAAATTCCAGCACCTTTGAGCATTAAGGTTTTGCTAAAAACCTGTCCTATATTCAGCTATTTCTAACAAGAAAACAACAAAAAACTGAATCACATTACAACTGAAGACATTAAAAAAATGACTTTGCAATCCAGACACCAATTTAGGCTGGACAGTATCTGTTGAAGCAATTTAATTATTCATTTGGATACGTTTTCTCCTACAGGAATGGATTTTGGTTTTTATTTCAGATCTACTTTTTGAAAATAATTGCAGTTGAGTCTTATGAAAGTACTGTTAGGCACAGACTGGTCCTCTGTGATTTTGGTTTGTACCTTCTAGACAGAAATAAATGCTAAATCAAGCATGAAAATTAAGATTTTGATACAAAACTACAGTTTTGACATTCAGATTCTTAGAAAGTTCTCATAATTACGAATTTTATAATGTTATTCAAATTCAAATAATGTTATAATGTTACTCAAAGCTCGAAAGCCGGAGAATACAACACACAGCCAAAAAGGACCTTTTTTTTTCCCTGGAAATGACAGGATAGCAATTTGCATGATTTCTATCTTATTGTGATGACTTCAACAGAAGTTGGCCTCAACTACGTAAAGCAGAAGAAACACTCAAAGCATGTGGAGTGAACAACCTGATAAAATCAGAGCTTTCAACTGCCTTTTACTCACCGCTGCTTTGCGTCTTTAATCCTTTTCTTTACATCAGCCTCCCGGCGCAAGGTTATTGCAGAGTTCTGGACTTGACGTAATGTCACCTGCCAATAGGTATTTCACAGTGAAACTCTGCTGTGAAATTCATGAAATTAACTCACCTACAATTATTCCCCCTTCAAAAAGATCTCAGGAAGAATTCACCAGCTGTGGAGGACAAAAATTATCACACCAAAACATTCAGGGTAGCACCAGTTGCTGCCTTCCTTAAGCAGCTATACAGTTGCTTGGAAGAAAACATCCAAATGCAACTAAATGCCTAATGTAACTAAAACCACAGGGTAAAGGGTTGGACACAAAATGAAAATAGATGGGCTACTGAAATGCCTTTTTTTCCCCATTAGATGTCATTAGGAAGGAAAGTAATTTTATGCTATTATCACCTGCTGGCACGTCCCACAAATCCTCTTTCCACCTAGGTGCTGGCTAGGCGTAGGCCTTATCCACCTTAAAAGCCCCCAGTCTCAGCACAGGAGCTGTGGCTTCACAAGGAAACAAAAAGAACTCTCTAGCAACAGCTTCAAAAAAATTAAGAGCAAACTGCAAGGGCAATAAGAGAGCCAAAAAAACAATTTTACTTCTGTTCAAATACTTAACATTCACCCGGACTCCTCAGAGGACATCAAATATAGCATCTTCACAGTAAAACTCAAACAAGGCATTGCCTTCCCACCTGATATTGTATGCTGTATGCATGGGAATGTCAGCATGCTTCTCGCTCAGACTGGAAAATATACACGTTTGAGCATGTCCTGTGGTGACGACACCACACAATTGCCTGGGACTGAACGCTGCTGACAGCTTATCTCCAACAGAAGTCACCACCTGCTTCACATACCAAAGTGCTAAAAGGAGATGCTAATCAGCCAGTTCTCTGCTCCAAAAGCACAGTTCTAAACCTTCCCCCTCAACACATAAAATCCAACTTGTTGGAACAGTAGAAGTCTCACCCTGGACTCCCGTGTAAGATCCCCCCCGAGGCGCAGCTCAAGCGCACGAGCTTTACTCTCTGCTTCTCGAGCCTTCTCCTCCGCTAAAACACAAGAAGAAAGAACAGTATTAACCATCTGGTACAGACATCATATCATCAGGCATTCATCTGAGGGAAGACATTTCCAAAGACAGGATTAACACATATAAGGGAGAGATGACGAAGTAGCATAAAAAGGTACAAAAGGAAATCCTACATGTGAGAGGATACCATTGAAAAGACATCTTAAACTTGATCAGCAGTCACAGTCAATACTGGCATAACAGCAGCACTAAACTCTGTAAAAGCACATTTATAGGAAGGATCTGTATGAAAGTTAGTGAGGAAGTGGAAAGAATAAGGATATAAGTGTCCCTGCCTGGTCTGCACAGAAAGTGTGAAAGCTGAGAAACTCACACATTGCCACACAACAAAAACTGAGTTCAGAATTGAAAAAGAATTACAAAGAGGTAATTTCCTTGTGGAGCCAATGAAAAGGCAATAAACCTTTGAAATGTGTGTATCTTTGCTATTCACTAAGCTTTGCCTAGAGAAAAAAAATTCTGTGCTATACACAAAATAGGACAAAGAAAACCTACCACTACGTCCAATCTTCTTTGCATGCCCAAAGTTCATCACTTAAAAAAAATTTCCCTTCCTGCCTCTCTTCCATACTACCACCAAGACTATCTGGCAATTGGTAAACACCATCCTATATCACTTTACATTCATTCCAAAAATTTCATTTTCAGCGGAGAAATTCCTTCCTAAAATGGAAACACAAGCAGCTTTGTTAAATTAGTGTACTGGGTCTGGCTGGGATGGAGTTAACTTTCCCTGCAGCGGCCCATATACTGCTGTGCTCTGCACTTGCAGTTCGAACAGCCCTGATATTTCACCAGTGTTTTGTCTATTGCTGGGCAGTGCTGGCACAGCACCAAGTTTCTCTCCAAACCCCCAAAAGCCAATACACTGGCGGTAGGCAAGAAGTGGGGAGAGGACATCACCAGGGCAGCTGACCTAAACCAAACAAAAGGGACATTCCGTATGTTTGATGGTACTCAGCAATAAAAGTTAGGGAAGGGGAAGGAGAAAGGGGAGCTCTCATTATGAAGACATCTGTCCTCCCAAAAACCGATATACATATTGAGGCCCTGCTTCCCAGGATGTGGGCAAACATTGCTTGTTGATGGGAAGAGTAGAGAATAATTATTTTTCCCTCTGTGCTTTTGTGCAGCCTTTGCTTGTTGCTTTTTTTTTTTCCTTCTTCCTCTTCTCTTTAATTAAATCATTCTTATCTCAACACCTGAGTGGTTTTTTTTTTATTTTGTTTTGTTTCTTTCCAGCATACTTTCTTTTCTTCCTCTTCTTCTGAGGATGGGTAGTGAAAGAGTAGCTGCGATGGAGTTTAGCTGCTCAGCAGGGTAAAACCATCACAATTAGCAACCCATACCTTGCATCTGCATGCTCTCCCATCCAAAAGCACATTGGCTACAATCCTCTAATATATAATATACAATTCATATATAACATCTCATACAAGTTCAAGATTCCTCATTCACTACAGGTTTTCCCCAACATGGGTTGGGAAGACTGATTTGTATGCTAAATTTATGAAATTTAACAAAGATTTATGCTATATATATGTTTATGTTATTTCTATATCCTGAATGTCCAATACTGTCAAATTTGGTTTCTCCTGAGGAGAAGACGTAAGAAGGGCAGACTAAATGCACAGAAGGTAGTCTTGAAGCAAGAAAAAAAAAAAATCAACACCCAGATCAATCACTATATATCAGGTGAGAGAATAAAAATCTGTGTTTGAACAATTGCCTCAAGAGGAAAGTAACAGAAGGAGAAGAGAACTAAAAAGCTAAAGATAGGCAAAAAAGTGAGAGCAGAACAATGGGATAACAACTAGGTGAGGCTTCAGGTGGAGCAAGTGGAGAGCTGTGCATTTAAAGGGTTATTCTGTACCTGTATTCCCTATAGGAAGGGGTATTAGGGAATTATGTAAATTCCCTCCATTGCATAGAAGCAAGTCTCAATTGCCTGAAATCACTGTAATAACTAACTCCCTGAGCAACCACAGCGATCACAGAAACAAGCAATCCAGGTCATATCCAGCAAGATAGCCTCTTTTATTCCTTTCTTTTGCTACAGCAAAATCAGCATGTGCATGCATAACCCAAAGACTCACCTATCCTTGCTATGTGCTCTGCTTTCTTCACCTCTTGCTCTGCACGGGTCTTGAAACGATTTGAAGTATATTTGTACATCCTGTGATGATCAGAACTTAATTAGCAATCTCAGCAGTAAGGTCAAACCAAGATTTCACCACTGTATTCCTGGAGAATAAGATCTTTGTATTCTACTCTACTTTTTTAAAACATATTCAATAAATGAAGGAGGTTTACATATCAGTAACTGGGCATTTTTGGAAGTACTTAGGACATATCTTTAAGTCAGAGATGCTTTAGCTGTAGCTGCAACCACAATGCCCCCTTCTATGTTATCCAGTGGAGGTGCAACATATCCCATATTCTTGGAAGAAATCCCAGGTTAAGGGGAACAAGTTCAGAAGTGAAAAAGAGGACGGAACATATTTATAAAACTTCTCCAAAACCTCCCATTCTACATAAACACCCCTTCCTTTCTCCTGCAAATGGCCATCTACGTATGCAGTTTCACAGTTCACGTCTCTAAGCAGGGCTAGCTCAAAGCATTTAAGTAGTAAAGGAATTGTCTGAACACAGCTTCAAGTTGCAGCTTCAAAATTTCAGGACATTTCCATATGCTACACATGTGACTCACAACCTTGTAAAGCGTGTTTGATTTGCAGTGACTTGTTTTACCTTCCCTGTAGCATAAAACGCCAAATGCAGATTGCAATCTAACTATGACTATTGTAGAATAAAAGAGGCAAAAGCTCATAAGTATGCGTCACTTCTACGTAGAGGTCTATAACTGGGGAAAGAGATGATGCTAAGGATGATCACAGCCTGCAAGAACACAAGACACCTTGGACATGAGGTTTTGGAAGTATCCAAAGGAAACTCCTGTATGAAATATATTTTCATGGAGGGAAAAAAAAAAAATGAAAAAAACTCTCCAGCATTTAGCCAAAAGTAAAAGCCACAAAAATGCTGTTTTTACATATGGGAAAATGTAAGGACTTAGAGCTTGATTGACCACCTCATTAAAGTAGAAGGAAGCAGCACATTTAAGTCCCAATGAGATAAGATTCCCCAAATGAAATATAGTCTATCAAGATCCATGAAAAATCACCTTGCATAGATGAAAAAAATTAGTTATGTATGTTTCTGTGGGTGAGCACATATGGGCTCAGATGTCAGAAACAGTCTCACTAACAGAAATCCTTTATTCTCAAATCCAGTAAACTCAAAACACAAGCACAGCCCACTTAAATACAGTTCTGCATCTAGTAAACTCCTTTGCTGCTACTCATAAGGACCTCCTCATTGCAGGTAAAGCAGATGCACACTAACTCTTCCAGAAAATCACCCAATAACCAGGAGATGCAGAGTAAGGTTGTGTGTGGCACAGTCTATTCAAATCCACTTAAAAGGTGATTTAAGCTACCTGGAGCCAAGAGCCAGAACATATTCTGAAAACCAGAACTACCTTCAATACGCTGGCATAATTACATTACCTCATCCACGTCCTGACTTACTTTCCTGGGTGGGAGGGAACAGGGTGAAGCTGAATTATTTCAACACTTAACTCTTGAGACAGAGAAGTACCTGAGCATGACCACAGACAGACTGCTTTAGAAAGTGAGGTACACCTCACCTTTCAAACAGGACACACAGAGCACAGCTGTGGAACAACCCATACAGGCAGTTCCAACCCCCATGGCAGGGGGGTTGGAACTAGGTGGTCTTTGAGGACCCTTCCAACTCAAACCATTCTATGATTCTGTGTTTGCTTTTAAAGGGAGACAAACTGCACAAGCTACTTTTGATTTACAAAAGCATTAGATTTTCCATTATCTTCCTGTTTTTCCATGATGTCAATCCTTTAATCGTGTGATCTGTTTCTGTGGCTTTAGCATAGAGTTATGCAGCATTCACACAGAGAGCAAAATGCTAAACCTCTTCGGTAAGGAAACTCCTGCACACATATGCAGGCTTCCGGTCTAACACTTACCTTGGCTTGTACAAGCAGCAGGAAAGTCGCTTGGTTTGTACTTTGTGTCCGTTTATGAATATCCTCATTCTAGGATCAATATAGAGCACAGCAGCATAGGCACGGAAGGAGCGGCGCTCAGGCTTTCTGTAAGAGATGGATGTTTGCAGATATTAATCAGTTTGTTCAGCATTTCACTGTAGGACCACCTGGAGACATTCTCCCTATTATATCCACATACCTCAAAGATGACCCCATCAATTTACCACCCGAATAATCAATGTCTTATTTGCCAGAGTGCTCGTCCTTGTCCCTCCTCTTTCCTTCACAATTTTTCCCCTTATTCTCTGGTTAAAAGACAGCCATCACATACTACTGTCATAGTCTCATCCTCTACCCAAACCAAATGAGTAAGTTTCTCTGTTGAAAAAATTTGTAAGATTCTTACTTCCCAATAAACTGCTACCCAGGTTCCAAATGACCAACAGAATCACCTCCCCACACTACTTTTCACTATCCTGTGACATATCCTGGCATACAGCAGGATTCACATCTCATTCAGTTGAGTCATGTCATCTCACAGGCATCTTCTCCAAAACATGCCAAAGATATAACCTACCTCTCAACAAAGAGAATGAGGTTCTTTCCATTTTAATCACCATTCAGGTAAATTAAATGAAGTTCTACTTTTACTTTTTCAGCCTGTCTTCTGCAGTGATTTTCTACCAAGCTGTGTATTTTTAATTCTGTTACAAAACACTTTACTTTACAAAAAATGCTGTTACTGTAGACATTGTGGTAGCTTGTAAAGGATGTTCTCAATACAGTTAGAAAAAGGTCAAATCTATGAACTGGACCACCTAATACTAAGTGCCCCACTTTCTCTTGCCCTTGAGTTAGTTAGGAGTATGCTCCAAGAGAAACTGCACTGATCGAACACTGAAATAGTATCACATGGAAGAAATAGCTCCTTCCATTCATCAGTGGTAATCATGAAAGCTCAGCAGCATGCACAGTGCAGGTCATTGAGGCTGGCCTGCACAGAGTATTTTGTTGCTGTTCATTTAATCAAACTGAACATCAGTTTGGCAGTGGCACAGAGTCATTACCCGCTGCCATTCTGACAGAAACATCTTTGACTGTAGAAAATTAAACCTATAGCTGAGGGCTTCCTCCCCTTAATACAGATAATTAAAGAAGGGTATTGAGTTTGCTGCTTTGACTAAGCTGAGACAAGTCAAGGCAGAAATTCACAGCAAATACAAGCGTAACATCTGTGAGCTATTTACATGTATAAACTCCAAACTGCTGAAGAACTAAAGAACGTCTAAATTCTCCTACTCACCACAGAAAGAGAAGCTTTGAAAAAACCAAACATATGCACACAGCATATAGCTAAACTCCAAAATATAGTTAGATCAGAATCCAAGGGCCTGTAACATCAGTCATACTTACGTTCCCTCTGGGGGTGTTTCTGCCATCTGAATATCTTGGAGGTCAGAAGTCACATCCAGCTCTGGCTCTCCATTATCCATTAGCTTGAGGTTAAATATGATCACCAAGGTGCCTAAGCAAGCAAGAATTTGATTAGATGAATCCCACCCAAACCCCCAAATTCATTGCCCATGACCAGCACCATAGATACATACCTTTCTCACCACGGATCTTATTGAACTGCTCCATCACTTGCTGTTCTGATTTGAAAGGGGAATACTTGTGGATTAGCTCCGTCTCAATAGCAAACTTCTCCATGTTGTCAGTCACAGGCTCTCTGCTCCGTGCATTCCAGGTGGGCAGTGGAACAATGACCTGCAAATATCATTGTACCAGGAGCAATTGAGACCTACCCACTCTAGTCAGCCATTTACATGGAATAAGGCTGAGGAGTAGCCCTTCCTAACTTTTCAGTTGTTTGCACAACTGTCAAATGCTCAAAGACCTTTCTTTTCCAGCCTCCAAGTTCCTTTTCTAGAACATCTAGTCTTATATGAAACCATTCCAAAGTAATCTGTGTGGTATTGGCTGCTCAGTGTTAACACAAACAATATCATTTTTACCTCTTGTAAAAAAAAACAAAAAAAACACACACACAAGTTTTGCTTCTTAAAAAAAAAAAAAAAAAGCATCAACCTCTGGGCTCAACTCTTCTCTTGAGCTGAAGAATTATTCTTCACTTATTTTTCTTATTTCATTTTTTGTTCGTGGTAGGATTCTAATAAGATTGTGTTCTAACCAACACAAAACCAATAAAGAATTACAGACTGCAGCTGCATATCAAGGACAGCGAGTCTCCTTATTTTAGGATTAAGCTCAAGCCAAAACTTCTAGCTCCAGAGGCACTATGGAACTACATTGCTGCTAGCTAGCCATTAGCTAGCTAGCCATTAGCAAGCACTGCTCCCTCAACAGCTTCTTTGTGCAGCTCCCTCCACTGTCAAAATGGAAAATCCTTACATACCATCCCAGTGCAAAAACATAACTTCTCATTATTGGCTATGCCTTAAAAATACTTGCCCTTGAGCACAAAAATACTTCCGTGTTAAGAGTTCAGATACAGAACGGTATCTGAACTATCTGTTGAAGATACACAAGTTCTCAATATTTGGATCCATACTGATTTTTGACTTAAAAAGATGTGAAAAAGAGATGCATCTGGAGTTTCTGACCTATGGGTCAGAAATCATACCTTTAATCCTCTACAGATAATCAAATATGAACAATAAGTTTAAATACATCTCAAAATCAAATTTTGCAGGAAAGGAAGACACAAGAAAGTCTGGACATAGCCTGAGCTCAGCATAAGCAACATCAAGTGATATTAAGCCCTGCAAACCCACAGTAGTTTAGAGAGATCTCTTGAACAGATTTAAAACCAAAAGGAAAAATCAGTCATGACTTTGCAGATCCCCTACCAGTGTATCCCCAAGAAAAAACCATACACTGAACAAAACACAGTGGAAATCCATACTGACAAAGGCTCTCCTCCTTCAAGAGCTGGGTGAAGTTCAGATGAGACAGCATTCACCATATTACTTCGTTACAATACTTTTGTGTACAAACCTCATCGATGCCTTCTTCCTCGTGGAATGTCCGTGACAAGAGAAGGCAAGTCATGGTGTTGTTTTTCTTTGTGAAAAGGATGAAGTCTTTCCCAATCCGCATGGAACCCCTGGAGAAAGATTTCAGGCATTATGTTATACTTGATGACCGATACTTTTCAGCAAATTAGCAGAATTTATGCTAATTCTTTAAAAAGCAGACCAAATTATGTTTTCATTCCATTATGTTCAAGTAGGAGACACCAAAAACAGATTAAGATGGGTAAAAAGGCTTAAACAGCAGCTACCTTCTCTCTCTATTATTCCTTAAAATAAAATAAAAAAATCTGGACATTTTCACAAGAAGAAATGCAACTCTCTAAATTATTTCCCTAAAGCATTTAACACTAATCACAATTAAAAAGTGCAGAACAGAACTTTCCAAACTCATACTATGAATAAAGTTTAAAACAAAGGTTTTGTTTTTAAATCTGAAAAAGTTGACTACAGTGAGATGCAATAATAACCTTCAAATATAGGAGCAGAAATGTAAGTCAGTGAGAAAATGAATGCAGCCTTCATTTCGCTGTACACACAAATGAATAGCAGTAGACAAATTTTTGGGAGACAATATATTTTCCAGTGTGACAGGAACATTAGCAATTCAACTTATCAGCTAACTATCACAAAAAGGACAGTCCTCCTCCTCCTGACTCTCATATTCCCAGTAAGACCTTCCTTCCCAACATTCTCTTTTATCCTATCAGCCAACTCCCCCAAAAACCCTTAACAGAGAAGAATTAACATTTCATCAAAAGCTGGATCAGGGGTTCTGTCAGTTCATTTCTCTTTAGATTCGACCAATGTGATAGCAAACATCTCCTTTTGCACATTTAGGCTTCAGTCTGCAATTCCTAGCTGCAATATAGTATGTCGCTCACTCAGGTTTAAGAACAGGCAAGAGTTCTGCCCTGGAAGAGCACAGGTAGGATCTGAGATCTGTCCTGCACTGAAGCTGGATTGATGGTATCTCAAGACCCCTTCCAACCCTCCCTGCTTTCTATTCTCCCCCAGGTATCTATTGAATCCCACAGATTCCCCCACTAGGATGAACATACATCAACCACAATGAGACCAGAAGCATAAGGCAGAACAGACAATCAGAATAATCTATAAAAGTCCTCCAACAGGTTTTACAGTTGTGAATGGTTTTTCTCTTTCATATCAAATCTGTTCCAATCAGCAAGATTTACTTGTGTTCATCTGTCACTTAAATCCCACCCCTCCCCTCATTCCCCTTCATCTCTACGCGATTAATAGAATCATGGAATGGCCTAGGTTGGAAGGGACCTCAAGGATCATGTAGTTCTACCCCCACGCCATAGGCAGGGATGCCACCCACTGCTCAGGTTGCTTAGGACCTCATCTAACCTGGTCTTGAACACCTCCAGAGATGGGGCATCCACAATCTCTCTGGACAACCTGTTTCAGTGCCTCACCACCAGACAACCTTCCTAGAGAAAGGCTGCAGCACTGTTTTGCTTTGATTTTACCATTTGTCTGATATCGACATATTAAGTTGTTGGTTTTTTTTTTTTCCTCCACTCTTTCATTTTTTCCAGCTGATCTATATCCCCTGAATCACTTAAATATAATGGAAAACACTGTCATCAGTTTGAACACGCTTCTCTGCTCATTCTATCCATAGAGTTCCTGCATCCCAAAACATATTATCTTTCTTTAGATTTCATCTCCAAGTGTTTTTCTGGTAAAAAGATACACACCTCCAAGCAAAAAATAAAATAAAATAAAATACATTTGCTATCTCATCTCTAACCTCCATAATCTCACGAGGCTGGCTTTTAATACCTACGATTTCAAGCCGTTCCCATACTGCCCAATTTGCGTTGACTCCGGTGATCGTTTGGCTGATTTACCAAATTGAATAACACTGGCAGCTTCATCTGGAACGAGAGACAGGTAGCAAATCCAAAGTTTGTTTTAATATACACAGAGGCACATCTTACAATGATGAGTAAGTTTGTATTTAAATAGCACAGAAAGACTGCTGCACGGAAGAGGCCTCAAGTCCAAGCCAAGTTCTCACCCTGAAGCTCTGCCGTCCAGCCCCATAAGACCCACACTGGTCATTGGCACTGGCATCAGAAGTTTTGTACAGATGCTGTTACACTGACAAAAGAAGTTTTAAGTTTCAGACTAGACCAGTACCCCCATCTGAACCAGGTAAAGATGTTTTATTTTTACAAAAAAAAAAAAAAAAAAAAAGTCAACAAGATGATCTGTGGTATTAACCACAATTACCTATGTGCTCATAAATAAACCAAAATCCAACCCTGGGACACTGCAGCTCTGGTTTTACTAACACGACAGACTCAAAATCCCTGGTACTAGGGCGTAAGTCACTAATACAGAAAGGTCCTGAATTCAGAATAAACTGAGTACATTTTCTTTATGCAATTGAGCTGAACACTACTTCCAATTAATGCACTAGTAAGACAAAAGCTATTTTTTTTGCAGTAGATTCCTGGACAACCGACAGCAAGACAGCTACGAGTATAAAAGCAGTACCAACAACTACCACAGGAAATCAGAGCATTTTATTAGCACGGGACAAAACAAAACGGTATGACAGTTTCACAGATGAGAGGGTCTGTCATTTTTAGTTCAAGCCTTTCCATTGTTCAAGGTATAAAGCCTTTTAATATCATCCATAGGACAGAACAATTGTACTCCCTTCTGCCAAGAGTTAACAATCGTTTCACCATAGAATTTACTGGGAGAAATGAAATGCAATTCCAGAGATGAGGGAACATGAAGTGCTTTAACAGGAACAGCCATGCAAACAGGAAGGCTAACAACAATCACTACCCTCAATGCACATACAAGCTGCAAGGGAGGAGGGGACAACTATTTCAAATACAAATTTTGACTGGACTGCAGTACGTCTTCCCTTTCCTCAGCCTACTGTGGCGTTTTCTTGCCAGCCAAAGCAAACACAAGAAGATTATCTCATATTTGGAGATCTGGATTTTTTATTATTATTATTATTGTGTTAGTTTTAAAGCCTAGTCAGACAGGGGTATATGGGATATTCTAAGAAGAGAATATTACTGTCCCCCTCCCCCCCTTTTGCTATACTAAAAGTTGTATCAACAGCTATTTTTAAGAAAAAAATCAGAAGCCTAAATAAGGAACAGAGTAATTGCCTGAAGCATTTCCTCACTCAAAAGGTGAACATATGGTTTATCATTCAGTGTCGGAAATCTAAAGCCACCCTAAAAAGGTGATTCTTCTTGGGAAGAGAAGGATAAACAATGCCCAGAAGAGGGGACTCCTGAAGGGTGAGGGAGCTTCTCTCTCTGCTAAAGTTTGTCTTTGGGAGAGATTTAGTCTTTACCCTCCTTCCAAAAACCACGGTATAATTTTTTTTTTCCTCCAAATTTTTAGTTAAGGCTCTAGAGGGAGTTTCACTTACAACTATTTTAGTCACACTGTGTTCATTTTGTTTTGTCTCAGAGTTACTAGACTTTAAAAATAAACTCCCTGGCAACAAAGAGAATGTTTACGTGATCTATGCCAAACAGACAAGAAAAAAAAATAATCTGAAGGAATTCCATTAAGATGATAGATTGATACTCTAAACTCAAGAAAAGGAATCAGGTCTTAGGTCTTGCACTCTGAGTACAACAACCCCATGCAATGCCACAGGCCGGGGGAAGAAGAGTGGCTAGAAAGCTGCATGGTAGAAAGCGACCTGGAGGTATTGGTTGATAGGTGGGTTAGTATGAGCCAGGAATGTGCTCAGGTTGCAAAGAAGGCCAACAGCTTCCTGGCTTGTATCAGAAATAGCGTTCCGAGCAGGACTATGGAAGTGATTGTCCCTCTGTACTCAGCTCCGGTGAGGCTGCACCTTGAATACTGTGTTGAGTTTTGGGCCCCTCACTACAAGAAGGACATTGAGGTGCTGGAGTGTGTCTACAGAATGGCAACAGAGCTGGTAAAGGGTCTAGAGAACAAGTCCTGTGAGGAGTGGTTGAGGGAACTTGGGCTGGAAAAAAGTGGCTCGGGGAGACCTTATCACTCTCTACAATTATCTCAAAGAAGGTTGTAGTAGGGTGGGTGTTGGCCTCTGCTTCCAAGCAAGAAGTGATGCAACAAGAGGAAATGGCCTCAAGTTGCATTAGGGTAGGTCTAGGTTGGATATTAGGAAACATTTCTTCACTGAAAGTGTTGTGAGGCATTGGAACAGGCTGCTCAGGGAAGTGGCTGAGTCACCATCCCTGGAGGTATTCAAAAGACAGGTAGATGTGGTGCTTAGGGACATGATTATTGGAAGACTTGGCAGTGCTAAGTAAAGATTTGTACTTGATCTTGGAGGTGTTTTCCAATCTAGGTGTATTACCCTCTGTATTCACATTATTTTTTACAAGTACTCCATCTAATCACAACATATTCAAACAAACATCTCATATGCAAAGTATCTTATTTATTGCGTGTAGGAAACCAACTTAAAGCAAGATTATTTCCAATCAACTTTTCCTTGGGACAGTGGAGAAGGGAGAAGAAGTTCTGAGATCTTTCATTACCTTAACAACTACAGATACAAACCAACTATTTAAGGGAAATGACTGAGCACAGCTTGTTATTGAGAAACTAGTTTCATACAAGTTCCTACAGAGACCAAAGATTTATTTCTAAAATCCATCAACACAAGAGGAAACTTCAGTGTGCTAACAAGACTGTAGACACACTTACCCTTAGAAATATGCAGACGACTCTTCTGACACTGGTCCTATAAGTGTCATTGACTACACACTAAAGCATGTATGTGTGCTTTTAAAAAAGTGCCAGAATCCCAAATACATTTAAACACTGTTTTTCACCGAAGTATGTCTTGAATACATAATATTTGAAGAAATACAAGATCTAAAAAGTAATCAAGACTTTAGTACTTAACTGCATCCAGTAAAACAAAAGCACTTTTGAGCTCCCAAACTTCAAAATATAGCTTAAGCTTACTGGAGCTGGGATAAAAAGCAAGTTAAAGACTCATTTGATTTTAACATTTAATAATACAGTTACAGATTACTTCCCGAATTAGTTGTAATACTTCAGTCTACAATCTGTTTTTGAGTCATTAAAATCATGCAACACCCTGAGAGTCCAAACAGTAGGTTAAATTTTTCAAGTCTAAGTATCCTCAGCAATGACACCACTGATAATATGAGAAATTTCAACCTGAGACGTGCAGTGTAAGATCTAGAGTTTGGTTTTCTAATTGACTCATATTTAGTCCCCCATGAAAAAGCTAAACTTTTGAACCAGTGCTATGATCTTGATATTTCCCTGCGGGATGCACTGCTTTTTAAAAATTACCTGTACTATGATGACACTGAATCCTCAAATATTTTGAAGAACTTTGGACTACAGCATAAGATAGGAAGACCGCAGTTTAAGTACAGATGTTGCCAAGCAGAGAGCTCCTCAAAGGAGGAGCTGCCATCTTCAAGATGCAAAGAAGGTGGTATGGATTAACAGTACTGTTCACTGATGCTAAAGCATTGCATGAAGGCTTTACTTCTGGTAGATCCGAGAGTGATTTACATCAGTTCTTATGATGAGGCAGACTTTCATTTATTATATTCTTCTCATGCTCCTAAGATTTTATACTTTCAAATATTGATCTCTACCACAATGATAATGATGAAAGAACAGAAAAATGCTTTCGAAGTCAAGCTTGAAATTTTTGTCGTGGCACACTTTCATACTAGAGACAAGATAAACTAATTGCTCAGCAGCCCCTAACATACTCAGAAACCTTTTCCCTTTTCTGGCTACGTTATTCTCCCTCCTGCCCCAAGGCCAACTTTGGTATGCTGGAAAACTACAGACCAGGCTGACTCATCTCTATAATGAAGCACAACCATTTTCTTAAGTTTTCTGCAAACTGAAGAGGTGAAGAGTTTGATAAGTGATACAGCATGAAAAAGACAGTGAAGAGTCAAGAACACATACCCAAGCACAGAACTTCCCTCTTTCAACAGGACCAAGATGTTAATTCAGTTTCAGCCATAAAATGAAACCTCATCTTGAAAATATAACTTGTGTCACTTACTTGAATCCATTCCAGTCCCATCATCCAAAAAACACAGCATGAATCCACCTCTCAGGTCTTCTCGGTGTTCTATGAGAGAAGAATTATTCAATACTCCCATACAGAAATTTGAGCTTCATAAAATGGAATCAAACTAAACAGTGTTCATGAGAAAAGTAATGCAATAAACTGGACTTCCATAAACCTAATACGGCTATGCTCTAAAAAAGGCACCACTTTTTTTTTTTATAACAGAATGACTAATTTCTCCTACATTTTAACTTCCATATAAATATATGCTACAACAACGGTGTATTGTAAAAGCAGGTTTCCTAAACACCCAGTACAAACTGCCTTTTACTTTCTTATCTCACCTCAGCTGAAAACTGATCTAGCATACTTGCCTGAGTTACTTGTAAAGGCACTACTTTTTGAAAGCTAACAGACACTGGGGCACAGGACAAAAAGCAACAAGCATAAACACCTTCACTCTTATTCTAACAGGCACAACACACATTTGCAGCCTAAATCCAAGTTGCAACTCGTGACTTGACTGATGACATGCAACAAAGCAGCAGGAGTGACTTACCAGTATAAATGTCTATTCTTGTGGCATCTGCATCTCTACAAAGCCATAAAAACGCAGTCAGTATTCAAACGTCAAATAGAAATGAAGCTAAAAGCCAGGCACATGCAATAGTTTCCAAGATAAACCAAGTGCACAGATCAAAGTCCACAGAGGCCTAGCAGACAGCACTAACGGACAAGTAAAACACACGTTGCTCCAGTTTTTGCCTATTTGAACCCAAACTCAAACAAAAAACACTGTTACTATACATGATTAAACCTAGTTACAGTGAATATCACTGACTTTTTAACAAAAGTCATGCTAAGGAAAAAAAAAAAAAAAAAAAAGAAGCACACATTTCTGAGCTCCTTCCTGTATGCAATCAGCACCTAAACATTTTCTGTCAAGCTGCCTATCAAAAGCTTAGTAACTTCTGCATAAAACTCCTTCCAAATACATTCACGTTTGTCATAGGAAACTGTCATTAAAAGATCATTTAATTAAAGTAATTCATATGCTCTATCCTCCTCTATCTTGGAAAAAGTAGCACATACAGCACTATTGTCGCCTTCTCACACCCATTTTTTAAAATTTTTTGCTAAGTGCAATGTATACCTTCACATATCTTTGGTTTACTGATCAGAAGTCTGCAGTTGTGCTATTGCAATAAAACCCTACCTCCTAAATGCCAAGTCACTTTGTTTCATCCTTGTATCTCTAGTCAAATAAAACTACTTTTCCCAGAAGGCTGACAACGTATAAGCAGTTCCTACTCTAGGAAGAGACAGATAACGAGTCTGAAGAGAAAAAATAAAGCCTCAGTCTAAAATAAGCTACATTATGTTGTAGAAAAAGTGCAAACAGCAACAGCTGCTGATCTGAGTTAAAACGCAGTTCAATACATAGGCGCAGAGTCCTGGCTAGCTTCCTATAAAGACTTTTTCCAACAAAGAAATGTTTCAGCTCAGCTCCTTACATTACTAACTGCATAGTGTGCATCAATTCACACTTGATGGAAAATAACCTCAAAATATTTCCACAATATCACATCATAATATTTGATGAAGCTGAGGGAATAAATATGCAAAGCCTGGTATGCAGCTATAGACTGCAGTATGAGAAATTGGCCTAAAACCTCTGATTTCCAAGTACCAAGTCTCTCACTTTTCACAATTGCTCTACTTGTTCTTGCTCTATTTTTCAACATCCCACTTCTGATTTCATTTTCATCCTACCACACCAGGAGCCAAAGATTATTGAAGGATCTTAAAGTCCCAACTCCAGTAATTACTATTTTACCAATTTATTTAAACAAAAAGGGAGAGTTACTTTTTTTTTAAATCTTTTTTCTAAAGAAAAAAAAAAAAAAAGGCGTTCTAACATTTTCCTTTCTAATTTTAGTTATTCTATGATTCATTCAAACTGATCTTGTTGGGAGTCCAACTTTGTTTTTTAGGGGTTGAATGTGGCAGTGTAAGAGGACCAACTGAAACACGCTGTGTTCAGTTTTGGGACCCTCAATACAAAAAAAAAAGACATAGAGGCCCTGGAACATGTTCAGAGAAGGGCTGCAAAGCTGGTGAAGGGCCTGGAAGACAAGCCCTATGAGGAGCAGCTGAGGGAACTGGGGCTGTTTGTTCTGGAGAAGAGAAGGCTCAGGGGAGACCTTACTGCTCTCCACAACTACCTGAAAGGAAGCTGTGGGGAGCTGGGGGTTGGCCTCTTCTTGCAAGTAACTAGTGATACAAGAGGGGATGGCCTCAAGTTGCGCCAGGGGAGGTTTAGGTTGTAAAATAGTTGACATTTTTTCTCAGAAAGAGTGGTCAGGCATAGGAATGGGTTGCACCGGGAAGTGGTAGCATCACTGTCCCTAGGGGTGTTTAAGGAAAGGTTGGACGTGGTACTCAGGAACACGCTTTAGTGGATGACAGTAGTAGGGTGATGACTGGACCAGATGATCTTGTCTTTTCCAACCTTAATGGTTTACATAATTTGCTATTGATATTTACACTAAACTATAATGAGGTTTTCTAGTTTTGATTTTCTTAAAGTCTACTAGAAGTGGAAATTGCTCAAGATCTCCTAAATAGACTAATTAAATCTTTGCCTAATTCCCAAGGGAGATTCAGTAGTCTCAGAAACATACCTGGCATTATCCACAAGTTCAGCAAGGGCACCAAATAAGAACTCATGGGTAGTTCTGCAACAAAACAGAATCAGCATGGTTACACTGACACGGATGAGAGACTTTTAAATAAATACTAATATCAAACATATTTTAAACAAATCAAATAATGTATCTACAATACCAATGCCTGCTACTGACACAAGACTAAGAATTAGTGTTTTACTATCTGCTGGGAGCAGATGCTCAGCAGACATGCTGCCCAATGGAGAGTCTATTTCAGCAAACCTGATTCTCTTTATGTTCTGAAAAACATCGTGTGGTAAACACAAGCATTCGTAACAGAAAGTTATTGACCTGTGAACGAGACATTGCCTATGAACAAGAGACAACAATTCATATAAATCCTCAATTATTCACCACATTGCCAAGTCTCTTTGTGGCAACTAAACACTGTCTCTATGTAAAATATGGACAGATTAATATTACATGTAAGGTTCATCTCTACCATGCACATATTCATATTCACATAGCAAAAGTTATTTCTAACATGAAGAAGTTTCCAGATCCTGGTAGACTTCCAATGGATGCAGCTGCTCCTAGTTCAGAAAAAGACAATCTTCTGCTACCACTGTACCACACCACCTTCCAAACTCAATGCTAAAATCATCCAGACAGCTGCCACTAGCACAGTCATGAAAGCTATGTTTAGCTTCTAGCCTTTTAACTACCATATTTTATAAGCAGCACCCATTAAAAAGGCTTTAGTTATATACCTTAACCTTGAAAAAAACAACCATGGTGAGGAAACAGTAGAGCTAGTAAAATGATTCCAATATGTTGCCCCCAACATTAATTGGGTCTTCTCCACTGAAGGCCCAACTTCTTGATGCCTTTTCAAAATCCAACAATAATTTCACATGTAGATGAGACGTATCTACCCCAATATTAACTGCAGCTACAATACCTGGAGAAACAGTTGATCTTGCTGAACCAAATAATTTAATCTACCCAACAAGAATTTATGAAGTTTATTTTTTCTCCAGAATGGCTGATGAAGAGACTGAATCCTCAGAAGATGTTTATCTACATATTTCAGTTTGCATGAAACCTCTTCACATACAGCCTGTTTTCATTACTATACAAAAAGGCCAAACAAATTACACCTAAAAATCAGATCTTCAGCTTTAACAGGTACGAAGGTACTTCCCACACATAGAATAAATGGCTGTCCAGGATGCCAATAGTTACAGAATAAATTTCCATATTCATCTTCAATGTCATGAACTCTAACCCCATCAATGTAGCTCCAAGTTGAGATAAAATACAACAGTTTTCAAAGTTATCACTGGAACTACAAGAACGGAGTTTTCCATCTCTCTAAGCTTCCACTTGTCCATAAAGAAACAGGTGACAGAATGGAAAGAGTGTTCTAAAGATATCATACCAGTCAGAAAGCTTTGTTGGAAGCTCAGACCTGGTACTCCTTCATTTGAGCAGGATCTCCAATACACATATTTCAAGTGCTCCCTATCATTTAGTTTAACCCTACCAATCAATATCCCAGAAACACATTTAAAAATTAATCTGTGTCAGGGAAAAAACACTAGTGCTACAGTATCCATTTGTTTGTAACTATACTTCGTAAACAGCTTTCACTCTACAATTTAAAGAACACTTAAAATCAACGAAAAATGTTACAGGGATTTCCAAAGAAAGATATTGGAATAAAATAGCTGAAAAAAATATCAGAATATAAAAAAGGCAAGAGAAAACCTTGTTTCTAAATGGCATGACACCATACCCATCTTAAACAGCTACCAAAAATTGAATCTCTTGTGCTGACCAGGTAAAGTGAAACCTTGCCACAAGCAAGCAAAATCAATTCAAGCTATTTACCACTAACAAAAACGTATATACGCTATAATTATCTTGTATTAAGTATATTAATCTCAACACTAAGACTCCTGAAATGTCCCAAATTATCTTGTCAATATCTAATTAAAGTCACACGTTGTGCTTGGCCTAACAAAAACTATGATCTAGCCTTACAATCAAGTGTGCCTAAAATACCTAACATCCATCATTATCAACTGGTAGCAATCCTCTCCCCACTCCTTGGGGGGGGGAGTGGGGAAAAAAAATTATCCATTTTATTGCAACTTAAGTTTCAAAAACACAAGCCAAGGTGTTGGAAAAATGAGGCTGTAAAAGCTTGAACATAACCTGGACATACTTAAGCATAAGCTAGATCATCATCATCGGAGGCAGTATCAACCTCAATCAAAGCACTAGAAATACAACCATTACTGATCATAAGACTGATTAAATGAAACTTGGGGAGTCAGGAAGAAAGCATTATTAAAATCTGCAGCCTCAGTGACAACTTGGAATAAGAGGGTTGACTTTGAACCCTCTTACAACTTCTACCTTTCATTCAAGACAGCTCCATCCATGCAGGAGGCCAAACTGGGCAAGGAACAACAGAACAGGGACATCTAAGCCTGCCAGTATATTTATCACAGAATCATCTAGGTTGGAAGAGACCTCCAAGATCATCTAGTCCAACCTCTGACCTAACACTAATAAGTCCTCCACTATTCAAATATGGGTTACAAAAGTCAAGTCAGACAACTCTAAAGAACGTGACCAACTTCAAGCATGTCTACAAACCATTTAGAGTAGCATACCAAAGTGCAGGAAGGAAAAAAAGAGGCAGCTTATGTTCTGAGTTCAAGAATCATTTCTGTTTGAACCCAGCTGGACTTCCAATCCTACATAGTCAGACAAGTACCTAATAACTAATGAAAGATGTAAGACTTTGTTTGTTCTGAAGGAGGCCACATCTGGGAAAATATTTAAGTTGAAAGTTTGGCATCTGGGTCAGAAACAAGAGCTATCCTCTTGTAACTGCATTGCTTCAAGCCAAAATACAGAATATCCGCAAGAAGAAATTGAGTGCTGGAGGGGTGGGGAGATGTTATTTGTCTATTACTATTTGTCTATTCCTCAAGTCCACCCTTCAGTTATTTTGAAGTCTTCTCACCTGAAGAAACTTCTACTCAAGCTGTATTTAACAGGGGAATTCTGGTTACAGAAAAAAAGAAAAAACTCAAGTCCTATCACAAGTTAACTCTTTCTATACCACACTGTTTGAAGACAATGTCCGCTCTTCAGATTTTAACAAGCTCCTTCGATCGTGCATTACAAATATTCAGAATATACAAAAAAAGTTGGCTGAGCTGAGATGCATTTTTGTTATCATCTCAATGAATAGCCCTGGAAGCATCTTAAAGCGGCAGCATCTCACTTTCAAGGAAAAAATCCCAATCATTATTAAGATAGGCAGGTAGCTTTGGGAAGTCACCATAAAGACAATGCACTGGTAATTTTCATGTGCTTATGCTCTCCAGCTTTCATTATAGCACATATACAAGAACTTTCACATAGCTCACCTATTCAAGTTCCATAAAAGTACTTGGAATAACAGCATTAGTTGAGAAATAAATAAAAATCAATTGAAGTGCTTCAGGTACATCCTGTGAAATTTGCCATGAGGCATGAAAGCATTAAGAATGCATTTAAAATATCAGCTGTAAGTCCTCAAGTCTGAGGACAAGACGAACTGGCTCCTGAAAAGCACTTCAGGGCATACCTTTAGATATATCACAACTTATCTTTCAAAGAGCCTAAAAAAAGGAGTAAATACAAGTCATGGTTTCTTCCTTCTGCTGCTCAACACTGATGGCTGACTTTAAACTACAACTTAAAGAAATTCCATGTTATGAAACATCACTGAAGCGAAATTTGAGATGGTATGGTGTTCCTCAGAGAGCAAAAATAGTCTGAAAGACAAGCCTCCGTTATCAAAAACCCTATGCTGTTCTTAGGTTGTTGTACGTTGGGTTGGTTATTTTTGTTGGTTGGCTTGTTGGGTAAAGACAGCAGCTGTTTATTTGCTGTTTGTTTGGTTTTGCTTTTAAGAAGTATTTCCATTCTTTTCCACTGCTCTTCGTAGGGAAGCATTGGCTTATGCACTGATCCCCATGATCTCAGAAGGCTCTTTGCTCACAGTGGATGCAAAGCCCTGGCTTTGGCTTATTCACAATTGTTAGCCTCCAACTCCTAACAATTTTATAATGCAGCACACTACAAGTAGACGAGCGGCGTATGCAGGACAAGAAGTACAGTGGCAATACTAAATAGCTTTATTACTTTAGGGCAGGAACAACACCATCAGTCTTTCCTGTGGCACAGACTTCATCTTCTTATTAAGCACAGCCAGACTCCTGTTGTCCTACAGGCAAATAGAAGCCATCACCAGAGCAATTCCATAGTTTTCTAATACGTACGAACATATGCCTTCCACAACCAGACATGAGAATTTCAGAAGGCAGCAACAGCACCAGGAACTTGACTCAATGTTGTCTTATCATCTTCAGGCACCAGACTGCTTACTTCACGTGCAACTGCTACAGGCCAAACCAGAGAGCAAAACCACTGGACATGGAACCAAGGGTGACATCAGGTTGTTACTACCTTACTCTTTTGTGCAGAACCCCTTACTTTCCTGATAGCAAAAAGAATTTGATAACGTTCTTGGCACGCATGAGACTTGTCTCAGTCGTTGTTCTTGTAGCCATATCTTGCGTTACCAACAAAAACAGTCAGATCTGCTTCAAAATCAAGCTGACCAGTTTTGTGCATCAGTAGTCCTTAGAATGCTGCAGACCGCTGAGGTCCCTAGTTCTAAGTTTGCCTTCACACATTGAAAATAATATGCAAGAGATGAGGTGGCACTTGGTATCTTCTTCTACTGATGGTAACATTGAGTCAACTCTTCCACAAAACGTTAGAAGACAACCTGACACTGGTCATCAGTTGATCAAAATGATGAGATGCCAAATGTAGTTCATGTTTCTTCTCCAAGACAGTTTGGCCAGAGCAGGCTCTTTCTTTAAACTCTTCTGTTTATGACACAGCGATATTGTTGTGTTTTGTTTTTTCCAACAGGCACGTCTCAGGTGGATGCTTAACCACCCTAAGCACCCGTTCCCAGCAGCACTTCTCATTTTCTAGACATGCACTCAGAAGTAATAAATCTTAAAGCAGGTGAAATTTTGTCTCTTCCCTGGAGATTTTGTATCGGGGCCTCTACAGTGAAAGAAGTCACAGCTACTTCAAAAAGCCCATCTGAAGATTCTCATGATCCTGCTTGAAATATATTTCCAGGAGACACTCAGGCATGAATGAAATGAGCCGCCACGGAAAGATGATGGCCATGACAATGAACTGAAGCACAAGGTTTCTCCAAAGGGAGACTGCTGCAGATGCAAAAGGCAGATCTAGAGGCTATGCCCTCCTTCCCCCCATCGTGTATCCTTTTCAAGAGACCTGCGCTGTCCGGTTACCGTCTAAAACCGCACGCCGCCTGCGTTCAAGGATGCAGCTCTGCTTCGGGGCCTTCAGACGACTGAACCGCGCAGAGCTGCTCACGAAGGCGCCCCGGGCTCTGCGCTCCGCTCCTCCGGGCCTCGGCCGCCCGCGGCCTCACTTACCTGCCCCGGGGCGCCGCAGCGCGGTTGAGGCCTGACCTCCATCGGGCTGCGCCCCGAGCCCGCCCCACCGCCGTGCTGGCGGCCCCGCGCCTGCCCGCCGTGCTGGCGGCAGCTGCGGCCCGTGGCGGTGCAGCCCGGTACTCACGAGTTGGTGTGCAGGTACTCGAAGGTGAGCTGCGCCCGGTTCAGGCTGCTGTAATTGACACACGACATGGCGGCGGCCGGGCCGCGCTCCGCGTGCGCGCCCTCGAGGCCCTCCCCGCCCGCCACCCCCCCTCCCCTCCCGCCCCCCAGCCGGTCACCGCCCTCGCCGGGAAGCCGGCGCCATGCGCACGGACCCCGCAGGGCCGCGGCCACCGGCCGATGCTGCCGGGGTGCCGCTCCCCACCCCGCCCGCCCGCCCGCCCGCTCGCTCCCGCTTTGTCTCCGCCGCGGTCACGACCGCGCCCCGCCGCCGCCGCCGCTGCCGCCGCCGCCCGCCCGCAGCCACCCCCTCCGCGGGGCGGGGCCGGCCCCTTCCCCGCCCGTTCCCCGCCCGTTGGGCAGGGCCGCGGCGCGTGACGAAGGAGCCATGGCGGGGGCCGCTGCGGATTCCTCAAGGCCGCAAGAGGCCTCGGCCGGGGAGAGGCGGCGGCGGCGGTGGCGGCCGGGGTGGTGGGGGGCGGCCGTGTGCGGCCCCGCGGGTGACGGGGCCCGCGGCGACCCGGCCGGGACGGTGGGAAAACAACGGCAGCGGGGCCGGGCAGCGGCGCCTCCGCCGTCCGAACCTCGGCGGACGGTGGTGCGGATGGGCGAGGGCACCGGCACGGGACCAGGAGGGGCCTCCCCCGGTGTCCCGGGTGGCAGCGGGGCCCCCGGCGGAGCCGCGCAGCGGGACGGAGTCGCGCCGCAGCCGAAACCGGGCCTGGAGGCCGCCGGCTTCAGGCCCGCACGGCCGTTGCTTAGGTTAACGCCGCGACTGCCGGTGGCTGCTCTCGCTGCTGCTGAGAGCTCTGGAAGGGCGTTAAGGAGAAGCAGCTAAATTTCACCGAGCTTCTTAAAATAGCTTAGCAGGGAGGGTGTGTAAAATGCTCTTGTTGCGTTCCTGTGCCTTCGGTTCGTCTCGAAAGCGACAGAGCAAAGTGGTGCTGCCTTCCGTGTGTCCTGCGGACGTGTTGTTCCTCTCTGAATCACAGGCAGAAGCCATGGATCCTGACGGCCTGAATTGCATGGCTGAATACTTGGGTTGCCCAACAGAAAAATGTATTGAATTCTTCTGAAATGGACTTTGAAGTGGGATGACTGCATCTGTGTCTTGGATAATAGGAATCTGGACAATCCGAAGGTCCAAAACTTGAAGGAATTCAGTCTACAGAAACTGAGGTGGCGCAAACTGCATTGGAGCAAGGTGCTGAAAAGCTAGATCTAATTATCTAATAAGCTTAAAAGATGAATGGCTGAAATGTTTGGGTTGCTTGTCTCCCATTTCGTTTGCAACACGTTCTGTCTGTGTGTTTGTGTGCAGTGTGTCCCCAGACACATCTGCAGTCCAAAGCTTCTGCAGCTTTTACTTGGGAACTTTGCTTCCCAGCATAGGATTTAGTTCTGTTCATCCTCAACTCAATCAGTTCAAATCTAAATACTCCTTTAAGCCCGCGAGTCCTGTTATTACTGCTGAGGCGGACTGCTCTCTGTGTGCATGTGTATAGTGACTTTTTGATGACTGCATATATATGTGCAGTGATTCTTTTAGCCCTTCTCTTTGAAAAGCTGTGTCTGGCAGAACATCCAAGCTGCATGAATGCATTTAGGAAAATTATTGACAATAACAGTGTTTAGATGTCCGTAAGTTTAAGTCAGGAAGTATCTGCTTGGGTCTTTTAAAGATTGTAGCATGGTCCATCATGCTCAGCTTTCACTGCATCACATTGCACTCAATATGAGAAGCAGATAGTCAAAAGCAATGCAAACCAAATCAACATAAGGGCAAAGTAGATATCCAAATACATGTCTCTAAGGAACATGAACCTAAAACTTGTGTGTCCTGTCAGCCTTGCCCTCTTTGGTACTCAGGATATCCCCTCTTTTCCTAACAGGAACTTAGTGACAGTCTCATCATCTTATGTTTGGGGAAGAACAACGTTCCTTTCCTGACAACAGTTTAACAGCTTCAAGAGAGCATTGTGTCAGTCTGCAACAGCACAGTTGGATGCCTTAATTGATGCTGCTATGGAATCCCAGGACTGGGTTGGATGCCAGTCATAGAATCACAGAATCATAGAATATCCTGAGTTGGAAGGGACCCTTAAGGATCATCAAGTCCAACTCTTGACACCGCACAGGTCTACCCAAAAGTTCAGACCATGTGACTAAGTGCACAGTCCAATCTCTTCTTAAATTCAGACAGGCTCGGTGCAGTGACAACTTCCCTGGGGAGCCTGTTCCAGTGTGCAACCACCCTCTCTGTGAAGAACCCTCTCCTGATGTCAAGCCTAAATTTCCCCTGCCTCAGCTTAACCCCGTTCCCACGGGTCCTGTCACTGGTGTTAATGGAGAAAAGGTCTCCTGCCTCTCGACACTCCCTTATGAGGAAGTTGTAGACTGTGATGAGTCCTTTCCACCTGGCCTGTGGGAGAAGACCAGCACATTGCAGTTCCATTTTATTTCGTCAGTCCTCGGCTGGAAATTACTCTTTTCCATCCCACCAACTGGTGGTGGTGACTTCCAAGTCATTTTCATTTTATCCGACAAAAAAGAAATCAAAAATTCATTTTTACTTTTTTTGTAGCTGCTTTCTGGTAGATTTCAGATAAGTTTCTGTCTTCTGCTCTTCGGCTTCTCTTGTCAAAGTCTGTAAAGGTTTATATTGTTGTTCACTAGCCCTCTGAGCTGCCAGACATCCAAGGAAGAATGAAATTACCTTTGACAAAACAACACTGGATCCCACCACAGCTCTGATTTGGCCACAACATAGCTATTCTTTGATAGGCAGCCTTTCAGTGAATGGAGATATGATGCGCTCTTTTTGCCTGTGTGCCCCTCCTGCAAACTGTTCAGTTCCTTTGCTTGTGAAATTGAAGTCTTCCCATTGCAAATTCACTTATATCCTTTTCTGGGCGTCACTTTTATCTCAGGAACTGTCTCTCCCAACTTCTAGCAGTTCTAGGTCTCTCTGTTACATCAGTTTTGACAGTTTTCCTTTTTTTTTCCATCTGCCATCAGCACCATTTTCTTGAGTTCCTGTTCAGCACATGGGTGTGTCTGCAGACATCTTACACCAACAGGCAGAATGAATCTGGCATCTTCCATCACTTTCTTTTCCACAGATGGCACAAAGTCATGCACCCCCTCACTTTTGAGCGGCTGTTCAGTTGCAGTAGAAAGCAACAGCTTGCTATGATGCACACGGCTATCCTGATAAGTGACCTGCGGAATGGTGGCTCAGCCAGCCAGTGCAGGCTGGGGCTTGAGGCGAGCTGTCCTGCTCTTCTTTAACCTGTATTTGAGTTTCTCACACACAGCTGAATTTGGACAACTGTCTGTACAACTTTACTACTCTGAAGTAACCCCCAAATCCCCTTGGAAAACTAGTCTTTTGAATCCACGCTGGTCAAAATTTGTGTTCCTGGGTTCAGTGAGAGTTCCCATGGAGTCCTGCATAGTGTTTGTTCCTTGGTCTTTGCAAAGCCTCTTCCCGCTAGTCTACGTCGTGGCCAGAGGTACTTGGCTATGTTCAACAACAGTTCGGTTGTGTGCCCCTGTTCTGAAAAGTGGGGGTAACTGCTTGTAATATCTGCATAGGCCTTGAATCAACGGTTATTCTTTGTCTTTAGTTTTTGAGAAACTTGACTTACAAGCCAGTACCCCAGGAGTGAGTTGCCATAGTGGTAAGTACTATGGCCTGCACCAGACAAATGCCATGAGTGCAACCAAGTATCTTTTCCACACTTATTTGAAATTTCCAAAGCTAGTTAGTGGCTTTATTCTGTGTGTATGGACACAAAGAAACATAAACTTTTGCACTATATGAATGTGTTTTTCCCTGCTGGAGTAGTACCTGCAGTGATTGTACTGGAAAATAAACCTGGGAACCTCACCAGTGATCATCAGCGACTTACCAATCCTTCCTTTATCTTTCTCTGGAAAGAAAAAATAGCATCTACCACTGTCTCTGTGTGCAAAGTCCTCTGTATACATTGTGATAAAAGCTGCGGAAGTTCTCCGTGTTGTTTTTGCATTGAGTGTTCACTTTCAGTGTACTTCTCAAGAAGTTCATCTGCCATTACAGGACCCAATAACCTAACTTGCATGGATCCCTTTTCTATTGCCCTGAATTTATAGAAGGAATTTCAAAGTATCTTACTTTAATGGGCTGTGAAACATGTTGTGGACTTGCAGCTTTTCATTCTTTTGTGTTGAGAGGCACACTGGCTCTGCTCCATGATTCACCCTGATTACCTTCTGTCACAGATGGAAATTCTGATACAGATGGTAATATGCTACTCTCAAAACAGGATAAGATGTTCTTCATTAAATGGAGCATGATTGTCTCGCTCAAAGAGGAGCTACATTATTCAAACCATTCTGACTTTTCCTGGGCATGAGTTGAATCTCAGGATCAACCTAAGACAATGCAAGAACACAAGTCATGAAGCCAGGGATTCAGATAAAAACAAGTGTCTTACCTCTAGTTGTTTTTTTTTTTTTTTTCTTAGCAAGGAGTTCTGCCTTGTGTGATCTGGAGTAGACACACTTGTATTCATAATAACATTCATCCTGTCTCTCTGTTGTTCAAGTCAAGTAGCAGAACAATTGGCTGACTAATTCAAAATAGACACGGAGTGAGACCTCTCTTCATGGAAGACTCTTTCTCATTTGTGGGGAGACATAGCTCCTGGCTTTCTACTTTCTGGAACAGTAATTCAATGAGCATTCAGCAAGTCAGTCCTTGTAAGACATGCAGACCAAAATGTTCAAGTGCATCTACCTAAACGTGTATGGGAGGCGCTGACCTGAAAGTCCAACATCCTTTTCCATAGCGCCAAATGTCAGCCTCGTGCTTGCCTGTCTCATGGTAAAGTCACACCATGGATTTAAATTATTTCAATCTAGATGCTGTGCTCAATAAGGCACTGGCTGTCAGAAGTGACTTTGTAAATTAGTTTGCAGAAGAATGGAAAAGGAAGGAATAGATGAGAACAAGGAGACATCCTCAAGGAAGAACCAGGAAACTGTCAGCAGAATGTCTGGATGTTGAGGATCCTCCTTCTGCACCAGTCAGGATTCCCCAATCCCGAGACTATCTTTCCCTAATGAACTAAGCAAAGGAAGGAATTAACAGACGAGAAAAATAAAATAAAAAATGTCAGTATACCACTTCTTCACCACCTTGGGCTTAAAACAGAAAATGTTCTGTGTCTTTTTGAGAATGATGTACAGAAGAGCCCACAAGAAGCTAGTAGATGTGGAACAGTAGTGGAATCTTAAAAGAATTTAGCTGACAAACTTGGAAGGGTTATGAATGGCATGAACTGATCACAGATTTACAGTTTGGCCAAGTTGCATGGTTTCTCCCAGGAATGATGAGAAGGATCCAAGCCTGAAGGCTTCTTTCCTTCTAAACTGATTGCATGACTTTTTAGTGGCCTCTACCAAGATGAGAAAGCTTGCAGGCTTCTTAGCATCATGACTAATGAGCAGAATTTATTTTGTTTGTGAATAAATAGTTTTTCCTATCTCATTATTTGTAAAGTGTGGACTGTGTTACCTGTTCAGTTCAGTGTTTCTTAAACCAGCCCAATGGACTTGTCTAACATGAGCAGCTCAAATTATTTCAGTTTGGCAAACTTGCAAGCAACTAAAAACATGATCTTGTAGTGATCACAAAGCTACTAGTGATCTTGTAGCTTAGGGAAATCTCGGGTGTAGGTGCCTCTTAGAAGTAGATGTGGCTGTGATACAAATGAAAAGCTGAACCGGCAAAATGATCACATCTGGAAGAGAACACAACTGGGAAATTCTAGCGAGGGAGGAAGGCTCTGTAGGCTCTTCCTATAAAAGCATCTCTCAGTGACTGCCAGTAGAGAACTGCTCCTCTGTCCTATGAATACTACCATGTGTTAAACGTCTTTTATCATTTCCAAAGGCATTCATCTACCTTAACTTTAGCCACAGGCAGATACAGTACCCCAGAACTCTAAAATGCCTTTCTGCATCATGTGAAGTTGACATCAAAGAGAACAGGCTTATCTGCCTTGGTGGCAGAGGATGAGAGAAGCTACACAGATGCATAGCATCTTGTCTGCTGCAGGAAGCCGAACAATGTGACAATTACAAACATGCTGGCAAGAGATGGTGTATGGAGCAAAAGTACTGTAGCAGCTAACAGACTTGTAGTGAAAAGCAGACAGTCCTGCTGTCAGCGCACACCTCCAAAGACACTCCCTGACCTGAGCAGGGACTGTTGGGAAAGCTGGAGATTCTCAAGAATCAAAAGAAAATGGAAGCTGTGGGGTGTGACATTTTTTTCGGCAACTTCACCATGAAGTTATTTGTTCTTGTCACTCAGATCTGCCATCCAGACATGGTTATTTTAATTAAGTGAAAGCAGCTCAGTAAAGGTTGCACCAGCATAGTGTGATCATCTCATGTGACAACTTGACCAGTCCTCAGCAGTCCTGTAATCCCATCGGTGTCTAATCTGGAGGCTGCGTGGAGATGTTGCCATGTTGTTCAGTACATCCTGAGCTCTTGTTCTTCTTGGAGTCTGTCTTTAGTCTGAGCTAATGATTGAGATAGTACATGTTTTTTTCTGACGTGAGCCTAAATATATTAAAAATACTGCCCTTGCTCTGTAAAAGCAGCTTTGCCTGTGTGCCTCTCCCAAATGATTTCTCTCTCATATCTCCACCTAACCTGACACCTGACTGGGAAGAGCAAAATATCCATGGGCTCACAAGGAGTGTGGCAGTGACGTGTTTCCTATGGTCATGAGGGGGCAGTGGGTATGTGAAAAGCCGGTGGAAAGCCAATGTCTCTGATCTGAACTGAAAGTTAACTCAGATGCTGCAGCAGCCATGTCAGCAGTTGAATCATAGTGTTAATGACATTAAGCGTGATGCTGTGCATCTCAGTGCCACCAGCAGTCATTCCAACTCCAAACCCTACATGGGAAAGCTGCCTGAAAAATGGGAGAAAACTTTTGCATCAGGAGTGACTCAGGACTTTGGTATATTGCATTCTTAAATATTTATTTCAGTGATCTTACAAATGTTTTATTTGAAGAAAAATATTGTAATTGGCCAATATTCCACAATATATAAATATTTTGCTCTAAAACAATACTTCCTTCCCCTGCTTGCAGAGATTTTGTTCTTTGCTGATTATACAGTTCAAGCTCTGTGCATGACAAGGGCTTTTCCCCGTGCTACAGTCTGTTTACATGTGAATGAAGTCTTAATCCAAGTGCTGTAATAGCAAGGGAGAGAAAAGAGGATTTATCCTTGGTTAATCTTCAAAAATAGCTTTTCATCTGACAGTCTTTTCCATGAGAAAATTTGCATGTGGGAACAGGCTAGGAAAATTGAGCGGAAAAGACAGACATCCCTGTAACACCTGCAATGGCTGTGCAGAGAATGGGAGACACTTGTCAGGAACAGGAGCCATGCAAGAGAGGCCACTCATGCAACACAAAGGGTGCCGGGGAGCAGGCAGTGTGGAGTGTGTGGCATGTCTTGGGCTTGTCCCTACGAGCTCCTCCGTAACAAAGTCGGTGGAGGGACTTGACTTCTCTCTGGTGTCACTTTTTTTTTTAGCACTTGAAGAGTTGCTAGCATGCTGGATGGTTCCTCCTGTGGATCAATGTCCTACCCTATACCCAGGGCTCCTCTGTGTGCTGATTTCATGGTCCAGAGATCCACCAGGCAGTGCAGGCCAGTGCTGAAGATGCTCAGGGTCCCATCCTTGCAGGACTCCCCTTGGAGCATGAGGAGCTGGCTCTGCTCTCACTTCTCACAAGCCTGTGGCAGAGCTGTGATCAGACCACGGGGCTGCAGCTATAGGATCGAGCATGCAGCAGCCTGGGCGGCTTGCCAACAGCTGGGAGACAGGAGCTGGGCATCTTTTCCACAAGCATTCCCGTGAAATGAGAAGAAGATGCAGGAACTGAAGGTCGGATGACTCAGGGTTGGGAGCAGTGGTGCACAGCATGTTGATGTAACCTCTGCCCGGCACAGAGAAGCACGCTCTGCTGAAAAGTCACCACCCCAGTCTGCTATTGAGGTGTAGCTGATGAGTTTAGTGTCAGCTGGATGACCCTGCTGCCATCAAGAGGGTATGTCCTTCAGAGGAAGACCAGGCTAGGCATGGTGCGTGGTTTTTAAGGGGACCTGGGCAGATGGTGTCCTTAATTGTATGTGGTAGTTGGTGGGACTTGCTGCCTACATTTTTTGCTTCCAGCAGGACCCAAAGTAGGGCGCTACCTGTTCAGTGCTGCTGTCTCCTAAGCATCTGGTCTGGAAGTATCCACTGTATTTATGTGGGGCAGGTAGAAAAATCCACGGTGTGAGTATCTTAAAAAAAATAAGTTTTTTGTTTGTTTGTTTGTTTGTTTGTTTTGTAACATCAGCTGGAGGCTTTGATCCATTATATATACTCAGTGAACACTGCTGTCATCCATCATTCTGCTAGGCTCAACTTACCATCTGTACCTGGGTCCAGAAAACATTTTAACAGATGGGAAATTAAGAGAAGGAAGCTTGTAACAACAACTTGTTGATTTGCAGACTGGCGAAGGAATGTACATGTGTGAGAATGAAAAGTAAACGCTGTAAGTGGATCAGAAACAGCTTCATTTTCTGACAGGTTGTTTTTGTGTCCTGCACCACAGTGTCTAGAGTGGGACAGGAATGAGGCACGTTTTGGGTGGCTGGCACAACAGCTTCCCTGAGAGACTCCACACGGCACCAGGGGTATCCAAATGTGGGAACGGATTGTGAGAAATGTCCATGTTTTTGTGAAATGTAACACGGCTGATGTTCAGGGGCTGTCTGTGGGGATGTCAAGATAGGAAAACTCATCAAGAGAGATCAAGCTGCAGCATTCAGAACTGCGAAAACTCTACAATTTCCAGTGGCTTTCACAAGTAGAACCAGAAAGATGTGGAGAAGTCTTTCAGCTTTGGAGGGTGCTGTGAGTCATCTTGTTCTGGTGTTCCTGCAGTGAGGAACTCGGCGCTCTTTTGCTCCATGGCCTAAGAAACCCTTTTCACTCCTTCCACTTTGGATGGAAAAAATAAAATAAAATTACTTTAAAGTCACCACCAGCAACTTGTTCAAACAAGGTTTATTTCAGCCTATTGCATCCTTCCCCTCACTGAGGCTCTCAGCGCTGTTTTTCTGTAGCGTGGTGGGATGGTGGCAGAGGTGGAAAGCAGGAGAGATAGCAGAGCAACATCAATTGGAAGCAGCTGCTCTCTCCCATTCCCATGGCATGTTGAAAAAGAGCAGAGAACCGGACCCTTCTGGGCACAGCCTTTATCCCGAGTGCTGGGAAAGAGAGTGAAGAGCTGCCTGGGGTGCTGGTTGGAGCACTGCATACAGCATTTGCTGTGTGATAAGGACCTATTCATACCAGCTTTGCTGTAGATAAATTCATCTCCTATCTACAAAGGGAATGTGAGACAACATATGCAATGGAAAACAGCGTGCTAGCGATCTTTTTGTGTGTAGACGGGGCATTCAAATGCAATATAGCTCAGCCTGCCTGCAGCAGACTAGACATACCAACAAGGATTAAGAGTCCAGTGCAAGACTTGGCAGAGTCACAGCTGGGCAGGAAGGACTCCTAACCAGGCAGCTGTTTGGTTCGTTCTTATATAAGCTGTCTAGACCAGACAAGAAGAAACGAAGCCAACCCTGGCATAAGACTACTGCTCCTGCACAGACGGTTTCCAACCTCCAGCTTTCATATTTGAGCTTGTGCAAAACAAGAGGGAAGTAGAAGGATGTTAGCAGTCAAGCCAGCTCTGCATCAGAGAAAAAATCTGTGAGCAACTACAAAAATAATGGAAAAGAACAGTAACTAGTGAGATTTATTACAACTAGAAAAACATTTGATATTTTGCACACAGAAGGTACTGTGTTGCCAAGAAATGTCTTCTTACAGTGAGCCCGCAAATGCTAGGGGACACAGCTCAAGCTGCAGGAGAGGGGGGGATGCTCCTCGGGAGAAGTGGCCCAGAAGAAAAGGTGCAAACTCAGAAATGTTTCATCCAAGTTTCCCTGTGACTGTTTCGGTGGAGAATCAAGTTAATTTAAAGAGAAAATGTGATCAGAAAAGAGGCTGGTCTTGAAATATTTCACATGGCAAATGAGACAGAAGGGCCTGTGGCTGGGACATGTGCGGCCACAAAGGAATAAAAACAACCAGAGCTGTCACCAGGGAGCAGCAGAGGAAGGTTCGTCCTGTTGGCCCATAAGGACAGGCCACCCCTGGCTGGAGCGTGGATTAGCCATTGGCAGCCTGCAGACTGAGGGAAGGCAGATGTGTGCTGTGTGCCACGGGGCAGGACGTGACCACTGGGTGCAGCATACCCAAGAGCCCTTTGTCACTGCATAATTGGTCTCATTAATGAATACCAGACCCAGTCTCTTACAGGTTGTACACAACACTACAGGCTTCCAGCCTTTTGGGAGCAGTGTGTCGTGAGTGCCTGTGATGCTGTTTCTTGCTGCCAGGGCCCGTGAGAGATCAGCTGCTGGGAAATGGGGTGCATGGGGCCCTGCCTCGTTGTACTGTAGAGGAAGCAGGTTTGCCCCCCCTGCCCAGCCCTGGAGGAGAAATGCCTGCAGCCACCCTGCAGGGAGTGGGGTCTGGGGTAGCCCTGGGCTACCACTTAGTGTTTCCCCTGTAGCCCTTGTGACCCTGAGGACCTTTCCCAAACCCATTTCTGTAAGAAGAGTAGTAGTGCTGAATGAAGCCGATTTTTAAGGCAGATTGAAAAATGGATTCCTTGTCTGTCCCTTAACATCCTCATGTCCAAAAGGCTCTGTTTGAAAGGCCAGGCCCTTGGAGAGGCTGATGGCTGCTCTGAGCAGGAAGATCTTCTGGGAAGCTCTTAGGAAGGACCATTATGTTTGAGAGTGTCTGAAACCTGGTTATTAAATTACCAGGCTTGGTAGCTTCCCTGTACCCGTTGTCCTTATTCCAAACCCTTCCTTTCTTGGCTACAGCAGATCTCAGCATTGTAATTTATGGGCTTTAGAGGTGTCCCAAAAAAGGGAAAAAATAGCTATGTTCAGTCAGTGTGACAAAGAAATTTGAGGGGGGGTGGTGCGGCGGCGGCGCTGGGGAAGGACGGGTCACCTCTTAGGAATGTCCTGCCCATGGAAAGGCTGGAGCAGCCTCCCTCCCTTTCACACATGGCCAGGGCCTTGTGCAAGTTTCTGGAGCTGAGCTGGAACTCCCGCACGTGCATGACCTCCCTCTGGTCTGCCAGACAGATTTCTCTCCAACTCCAGGTGTGGCTTTTGAGATGGCCAGGAGCTAGGACACAGCCCTGTGTGCGATTCTGCCTGCAAGCTCTGACCGTGCTCAGTCCATCACACTCCCCAGCCCACTGCCAGGCAATAGGCTGGGCTGTGTCCTGAGCAGATGCCAGCCCTGCTCCTGCCTCCACGTCCCATCTCCCTCTTCTCCCAGCAGACACAGTGCTCTTGCCAGCCTCCTGCCTGCAGCCACCCCCTGAATTGCTCGGTGCAGTGTGGCACCGCAGCCTGGCTCTGGGCTGAGGAGCTGGTGGTGCTTCTCTGTATGCCCTGGGGTACAGGAGGGGTCTCATGGCTAAGCAGCCCTCAGGTAGTGCTGGGGAAGCTGCTGTGGGAGAGGCTTTCTTGTGTGCAGAGTGATAGACACAAGAGATGTTCAGCCCTGGAGATTCACATGCGCTGTAAATCACTTTTTACACAAAGAGAAGTGATGCGTGATTTCTGTCCTCATATTTGCCAGCAGGTTATGAGAAGTGGAGTCCTCAGTGCCTGTAAGATCATCGCTCCTCCTCAGGCAGAAGTGTGACCTTATCACGTGGCTCCTTCACACCTTGGTGATGCAGCATCCCCAGCGCTGGTATGAGGCTGCACAGTGCCCATGCAGGACGTGAGGAATTAATCACACACAATCCTGCTCTGGCCCTAAGCAGGCCATGAGTCACGCCTGAGAAATGGGCACGTGTGTTCAGGTACGAATGCCCTGTCCTGAGCAAATGGCACCAGTCCTGTCAGGCATATGGTCACCGTGGCTGCTCTTGTCCAGGGGTTGTGCTGCAGAGGAGCTTGTGCTGAAGGGGTGGCAGCGTGGCAGTACTGATGTACTTTGCTCAGCTTCTTTTCCCCAAGGGGACAGGAGGGGAATTTTGGTTCCCTTAGGAGCTGGCTGTTGCTTGTACCTTACAGAGGGCCCAGGAAGGGTGCCCAGCAGCACCCTTGGGGGAGATGGAGGGTAATGCTACTGGGAGCAACCCCCCAGCAGGCTGCTCTCCGCCCTGCGGCAGCCCTCTCAGCCTGGAGTGCTGGGCAACAGGGATAGTGCAGGATAGGGGTATCTATATCAACACTGGTATCAATATCGATACAGGTATATGGACAGGGATATGCCTGGGCACATGCTGACAGGCTGGGATTGGGGTGGGCTGTGTGGAAAGCTGCACATCAGCAGCTCCAGCTCCTTGCCCAAGAAGCATCAGGGAAGGGACAAGTGGAGCAGACAAGGCCCCAGTATGGCCCTGGAGGGATGTGACACACTTTCCAAGGTGCTGTGAGCCAGAGGAGATGCAACCTGAGAGCCTGAAGCGTTCCTCCACAGAGCCCATGCCAGTCTAACTCGTGCTCCAGCTATGTGGTCCCCACTGTCTGGGAGGGTCTTGTCACATTCTCATATCTACCTCCCCTTCAGTGATAAACTTCCCCTAGCTGGCACAGACTGTTTAGTTGCTTTTCCTTAGGTGGCAAAGCCAATGCAGAGAGCTTCTTCCACCAGCACCTAGCCCCACATGCTGCTCCGTGCCCTGCAGAGCCACACTGCACTTCTGCTTGTAGGGCTGCACAAGGCAGGGAATAACCTGGGCGGCTGAGGCAGGTCCCTGTGGTGCCCTGAAATAGGGTGGACTAACCCATGTCAGGCATAAGATGTCAGGCAAAGGCAGCCCAGGACCTCCCAGACCTCAGAGAGCTCTCTCCCCTGCAATCCCAAGGAGAGAGTGGGGGAGACACAAAGCCCAGCTGCTCAACTCCCTCCTCCAACTAGGAGGATGGGTGCAGCCCCCCCATGCTCCCCTCAACAGTCACAGGCAGCTGGAGGAGCCTCCTCACTTGCCTGGGCACCTTGGGGGCCCTCAGGCGTGGGTTGCCCTGGGAGCTGGGTCTGAGAATGCTGAAACTCATCCAGCATGAGGTCACTGTTTGTAATAGCGCTGTGCTCCGTGGGAGCTGCCCTGGATGTTGGCTCATGGTGGAGTGATAACGTCAGGCTACACATGTGCCTGCTGTGGGCAAACAGGGCAGTGCCGCAAAGCCAAGAGCTGTCCTCCTCCTCCTCGTCCCTGAGCACATGCAGTGGCTTTTGGCAGCATGGGGGCAGGGAACGGGGGATGCCTGGCCAACCTGGCCCACGGGGGTAGCAGGTCCTCCCTCTCTTTGCCTGCGAGACGTGGCTTTGTCTGTGAGAGGGGGCCAGCCAGGTCCAGCAGATTTGTGACACTGGCTCCAAAATCTGGGCTCTACTATGAAAAATTGCGTGCGGAGCGACACGCGGTCTGTGGATGTCAGGTGTTCCCAGAGGAGGAGGGACGGGTGTCTGCAAACTCCAGTCATCCTGTGTCTCTGAAGGAGGGAGGACAGAGGGGTCTCAGCACCCTCCTCTCCCTGCTGCCAGCAGTTCCATCTGAGCTGAGGTGGTGGTAGAGGAGCACTGGCCACAGCAGAAGGGAAGGGTGGGATCTGCCTCCAGAGAGGAAGAGGAGAGCACCTCTGTCATGCCCTGCTGGGGGGTTAGGAGCTTAGGCTGTGTCCTCCTCATCCACCTGCTATGGGGTCCCACCTGTGGGTATGCTCAGGGCACCAGCAGCCCTGAAAGCCCTGCAGGTCCATGCTGGCAGAGTATGAGGGCCAATGCCCGCTCCAGTACTCCTCTCCTCTGCTGCAACACACAGGGGAAGGGCTGAGGGCTAGAAAGAGACTGAATTCTCCTTCCCTGATGCTGCAGCAGGCTCCCTACACAGTGGCACTGACACCTGGCCTCCATCGTCCTGCCCTTGAGTCAGGCAGGTGTCTCCAGACCCAGGCAGAGCCAGAAGAATCAGATGCACACTGCCACAATATAATTACCTTGCTGTTATCTAACATTTCATTTATCATCTACAGCACCAAAAGGAATCCAAAGGACTCCTGAAACTCCTCCCCTGCTGTGCTTGTCCCCTGCCTGGGGGAGCCCCCAGAGCCCAGCCCCCGTCTGCTTGCCCTCCATGACGGGGTTTTGTCCCATCTGCTGGGCAATCTGCCCAGCAGCTGCCCTGGGACTTCTGTGCACAGGTGAGATCATGCCCTCACGTGCCTAGTGCTGATGTGCTCAGTAGCTGCCTCAGCCTTTCCTGTGCTCCCCAGAGCCAGTTCTGCTGCCAGACTCCTTGCACTCACCCAGAGGTTTGTAAATCTCTCGTTGCCTCACTTTTACATGAGTAACAAGGTCTTCTTCTACAAGGCTGCGTTCAGCTGGATGCACACGCAGGAGTTCCCTGAGCTTACTGCCATGGGGAGCCTGGGGGGATGCTGTGCAGAGCAGAGCTGTGCTGCCCATTGGCACTGGGCTTGTAAGAACGCAGCAGGGTCACTGCCTTGGATAAATGAAAGTCAGAGAGGCGTGGGTTTGCAGGAATAGAGGCAGGGATGGGATTAAAGCAATATTTGGTACATATCTAATGAGAACTGGGGTGAAAACGCTAATTGGATCAGACTGGAGTTGTTCCTGATGTCAAGCTGGCAGAAGCTGCACAGCAAAGCAGAGAACAAGGAGCTGAGCGGTACAGGAGAGCAGTCTCTTTAAATGCCACTGCACAGTGACAACCGATGGACGGGGAGTGCAAGAGGAGTCCTCTGCACATGCCGAGACTTACATGCCGAAGGCTACTTTATCAGCATAGCTCAGCATGCTTCTGCATCTGGGTGCTGCGTGCAGGACTGAAGTCCTACCTGCGAGCTTCCCCTTGCAACAGCAATACAAGCAACCATGCAGCAGGAGCCAGTACTGATCCCACCAGCCCAACTCCACCAACAGGGCCTCTCGCACACCCCATGTGCAGGAGAACTGCTGAGGGGCAGTTGCACGGGAATGGATGGCTGTGTCCCTGCAGGACCCAATGCTGCTCAGAGCTGCAGGAGCTGCCAGGGAGCTCCAGGGTTCAGGGAGCACAGGGCTCTGGGGTATCAGGCCAGCTGGAGATCCACACCATCCAATGGTCCCTGGGGTAGGAATTATGAACCAAGAGCACTCCCGACCTGGAAATTGCTGTAACAACCAGGCACTTCCATTGCATCCCGTTTTTGTGGCCTGCAGTGGTGTCTGTTTTTCCTGTGGCCCCGCTCCACACCCAGAAGCCTTCCCAGAGAGCTGGAAGCTCCCAGAAGATCTGATCCTGGGAAGCCCTTTGGTCTCTGGGCTGCCAGGTAGGGCTGTAGGCCAGCACATCCTCTCCTTCTTCCAGGAGCTGAAAGCAGGAGTCAGCTGCGGAGCTGAGGCAGCTGGGAGCCCACAGCGCTCCTGGGCAATGGCAGGCCAGGCTTAATTCCCTCCAGGGAGTACTCCAGGGAGCCTTGCCCAGAAACAAAGGAGACCCAGGGATGCAGCTTCACAGGTGAGGAGCTTGGGGTCCCCAGGGGGTTCTCCCCACTGCGACACCAGGGCCTGGTAAAATTAAGGGCTGTAAATTAAACTCAGAGGGGTGGCAGGAAGAGGCTAAAATGAGCCCCAGAAAGAATGCGCGTATGCACCCTTCATGCTGTGCCCTACCCCCTGCGTGCAGGTGCCAAGCAGCTGTCCCCCACCTGGGCATGCAGCAGTTTGCTCTGCTTGCTGCAGAAGCAGCTCCCCTGCCCTAGCTATGGCCTGGATGGGGACAGCACTCCTGGAAGTAGTCCAGCCTGGGCTGGGGACTTAGCTGTACTCAGAAGGAAGGTGGGGGGCCTGGAGAAGCGAATTGCTCTCTCCTACACTCAGCACCTCGACATGAGCTGGCCCAGGCAGACCTCAGGGAAGAAAGAGTTAAGAGCTGCAGCCCGGAGGGGCACTCTCTGGGCAGATTTACACCCAAATTTGGGGTTTTGCTAAAAGCTGTCACAAAAGGCTGACTGGACAGAAATATTTCCATGATGTATCCTGTTCCTTTCTAATTCCAAACGAAACAGTTTCCTTTTACACAAACAAACTTCGCTGTGCTGTGGCAGCAGCGGGCAAGGCGCTGGGTAGCACTGCTGGGCACAGCGTGCTGACCGCAGCCCCGGACCCACACGGGGCCTCGCACCACGGCTGCAGGAGACGGAGCCCCCACCGCAGGGCCGCAGCGGGCAGTGCCCAGCCGCACTCCCTCGGCACCGAGCGATGCCGATCCCCGCACCGGCCCCCCAGAACCCATCCTTGTTGACCACCAGTGAAGATGGTGTCTGATGAACCCAAGCCGAGCTTGGCTTTCAGCTGCCCCCGGGGTGGGGTGGTGGTGGTGGGGGGCTTCCCACAGCAGGGCTGCCCCATGCCTGCTGCAGCAGGGCCCGCGGTGCCATCAGGCTCCCTGAGCAGCGCCCGAGGGGGCCCACGCCAGCCCTTCGGGGGTCGGCACCAAGCCACGCGGGGACGAGGCCTCCGGTCTCCCGGCAGGGCGCAGCGGGGCACGGAGGAGGCGCGCTGGCTGCGGGCCCGGGCAGCAAATCGGGGCCCGGTCCTCCCCCGGAGGAGCCCCGGAGCCACCGGGAAGCCGAAACCGGAGCGGGCGGGCGGGAAGCCCGGAGGAGCCTCGGCTCCGCAAGGCCCGGCCCCGGTCCCCACCCTCCACCGCCCCCGCCCCCGAATTGCGGCGGGACCGGTCGGGGCCGTCCCGCCCGGCGTCGGAGGAGCCCAATGAAGGACCGGGAGCGGGAGCGGGACCGGGGGAGCGGGGCGGGGCGCGGGGTCGCGCCGCCCTTCGTTGTCTCGGGCGCGGCGGGGGCAGCGCCGAACCCTCGGCGGCGGCAACGCGGGAGGGACCCCGAGCTCCGCGGGACCCCGAGCTCCGCGGTGCGACCCCGGGAGCCGTCGGCGGGGCGGGCGGGATGGCCCAGGAGAGCCTGCTGGGCATGGACGAGGGGGCGCTGAGGAAGCTGGTGAGTCCCCGCGGCCGTCCGAGCGCCTCGGCGAGGGGCTGCGGGAGGGCCGGGGGGGGTCCGGTGCGTGTCCCTGGGTGCTGCGGCCGCGTGTGCCCGAGCCCTGGGGCTCCGGTAAGGGAGGAGAGAGGGATGGGGGGGGTTGCTGGAGGCGCAGGCAGGTCGGGCTGGCCGTAGAGGCCGGGGTCCTGCCGCCAGGTGGGACGGCATCGGTGAGCCGGAGTCCTCGGGGCTCTGCAGCCTAGGAAGCGAGCGGGACTGCTTGCGAGGAGCTGCTGTACCTCAGAGGGAAGCTTTAGCCCCAGACAGCGAGGTCGGGAAGTATTGGGCCCTACCTGGCAGATGGGGGGGTCTGGGCACGAGTGAGCTCTGGTGCCAGCCCGCTTCTTGCCTAAGTGTTGGCCTTTGGAGATTCCAGTCCTCTTGTTTTGGCCACAGTTGGCCCTCTGCTCACAGCCGTGCTCAGGCTGTAACATCTGCCTGTTGTCTCTGTCACCTTGGCTGGCGGCTCCAGACCAAGATCTTTCCTGCTACCTCCTCGATTACCTGCTCAGTGCCAGGTGGGGAAGCTGCTGTCTGTCTTACCTGGCTTAGGTCTCTGGTTAGGTCTCTGCCCCGGGCTGGCTCAGCCCCAAGAGCTGAACCCTTCCCAGCCTCGGCCACTTGCCTCCTGCTGGCAGTGCTGTGCCTGAGTCGCTGGGCATCCCGGCAGCTGCTGGAGCAACTTCCCGAGAGTCCCTGCGGAATTGCTTCCCGGCTCAGTTCAAGTCCCCCAGGAGAACCAGCTGGAGCCGAGCCCTGGACTGGGTGTGCTTGTGGGCAATTAACGCTTGTGTGGCCCAAAGGCAGGAGCAGGGTTCTGACTTGCTCAGACAGGGCTGTGTCGGGAAGCCGTGTGCTTCTGGCAGGAGTGTGCTGCCGGCCAGCCACATCCACTTTGGAGCCCAAGCCAGACACCCCAGCAGGATGCTGCACTGCTTGGGACAGGCCAGTACCTTCCTGCTGACTCAGCCTCCCCAGAGCTAATTCCCGGCTCCAGCTCTGCGGGCTCAGGGCTGGGGGGCTTACTTTGTGCCTTGGCTGAGCACAGGGTAGCTGGGAGCAAGCGCTGGAGCAGCGCTGGGGAATGGTGAGCGGCAGGAAGCTGAGTCAGCTTGGAAAGAACGTCTGCAGGGAACAGGAAAAGGTCGGGGTGCTGGGACAGTGCTAGGGAACTGGGAACTGCACCTCTGGGGGCAGGGGTCAGCACGGGGGCTGTACTGCAGAGAGCTTCCTGACCTGCCTTCCTCAGCCTGCTCTGGGTGATAACTTGCAGACCTGTCCCTTATGCTCACCAAGTGGGGAGAGGGAAGGAAAGAGGGATTTTGTGACTCCTACTGCTCGCTCCCTGTGCACTGGAGGAGCTGCTGTGACTAGCAGCATCCTTGAGGACAAAGCTGTTGCTCACGGGCTGAGTTGTGCTTCGGTTAGAGAGCCCACTGCTGTCCTTGAGATGAAGCAGGGGTCAGAGGGTGACCCTAGAGATGTGGGAATGGGTGATCTGGATTTTTTCCCATCCTGCCAGTGCCCTGGCTCTTCCGCTTCCCACCTGAGACTTGCTGAGCTCTTCGGATTGATGCAAAGCCCCAGGAACGGTGGCAGGGAGTTGAGTGTCCAGATGTAGCTGGGTCTCTGGCCTGCCTAGTGAGGCATATTTCACCCAAGCAGCAAGCACTGCTTCTCCCTAGGGCTTTCTTCTTTTGAACCAGATGGGGCTTTGCAGCCCGTGGTGGGGACTGGTGCCTTCCCTCTGCAGTAGACTGTGCATGCTGCTCCCTGGCCAGGCAGGTGTCCAAGGCAGAAGCTGCCCCCACCTCACCCTGTGATTCTGCTGCACGCAGGCTGACCACGGGGCTCCTGGAGCTGTGGGCAGATCCATGAGGAGAGTGCTTTTCTCCATCCTGCTGCAGGCTGTGAGGCTACCCCTCCATCCCTGTGGCTTATCCCCTCCTCCCTGTGGCTCTGGGGGACTCCGGAGGACAGCAGTTGCACCTATGCCCTCAGATTGCCTCCTGCCCTGGCTTCACCCAGCTTCGAAGTGGCCGTTCAGTAGGCTCAGGTCTCCCTGTGCCTCTGTGGATCGGGCTGGGGAAAGCCTGTTCCAAGCTCATGTGAGGCGGGGAAGGACTTTTTTTTTTTTTTTTGGTTAGGTTTTGGCTCCACTCAGCTGGAAGAGGATTAGCCCATATAAGGGAAAACTGCCTGCCTCTCCCACTGCTTCCTACTCACTCCTTCACTCTCCCTACCCCTCAGCTTCTGTCTTGCTCTCCTCCTCCTTTCTCCCAGCAAATGAGCTCTCGGCAGCAGCCTGGTGTCCCTGGGGGGTGCTGCTGTGTGGGGGGGCCAGGAGTGACCAGGGCAGCCTCTGCCACCCGCTTGGCTCCCATGGGCTCCTTGGAGGAGCCTGGAGCAGATGCTGGCTGGCAAGGCAGCTGTGGGGGCCAGGGCAGGCCAGCGGTAGGGCTGGTCTTTGGATGTGTGGCTGGAAGTGGTGGGGATATTGGAGTTCTTGGAGCTGTGCTGAGCACCAGGCCGTGTTCTGCTGGCCCCGGACTAGGGGACACCCCCCTCTCACAGCCTCTCCAGATCTCAGGCTGGTTAACTATACAGGCAGGATGCAAATCCCTTATCGGGCAGAAGCAGGGGTAGGGCGGGCTTGAGCTAGGAAAGTCACAGGCACGAGGTGCCCTTCTTTTTACATCTGATGGCCTTTAGGAAAGGCTGCTGCTGCGACAGCCCCAAGGAGCTGTTGCATCCCTGCCATGTCCCTGCCACCCGGCTGTCCGCCCTGCTTCCTCTGTCTGGGAGGCAGTCGTGCTCTCCACATCTCCTTCCAGAAGTGACAATGGGGCTGTAGGGGACACTTCACAGGCGAGTGGCTCCTTCGAGGACTCCCGGCTGCTCTGAGGATGTGTCTGGCTCCTGTCCCCAGAGCTGAGCTTCCCCGTGGCTGGGCTCCAGCCTGCTCCGTGCCCCTCTGTGCGCTCAGCCTCTTCCCGGAGGTGGGTGGATGCAGGGCTAATTGCGGGGCTAATTGCAGCCCTCTGCTGGCGGGCCGGCCCTGCTGCGGCCGGGGCCGAGGCCAGGCTCTGAATGCTGCCTCGCTTGGGCATCATCAGGAAAGCAGCCCATGGGTGGCTTGCCAGCACCCTTCTCACAAAGCCACTTTGTGTGTGTGTGTGACGAGGAGGGCGTTTGCTTGCAACCGTTAATTTGCTGCTGGCTGGGCAGGGCCCGTGGGGCCCTGGCATGTCCTGAGCTCTGGGCTTGCTGCTGCAGGCTGGGCCGGGCCCCTAGGCCCCTTCCCACCCCTGGCTCCAGCTGTGGTTTCCGGCACTTTTCCCCTCGCTGCTGGCCACGAAGCCTCCAGAGCCATTTGTTTGCCTTGTCCTGGCTCCGTGCTGACGTGGGATTGGGGTGAGGCTCCTTCTCCTGCTCTGCTGCCATCTCTCCTGCAGAGGAAAGGCTTGCTGAACCCACCAGGACCCAGGTGCAGGTCAGACCCCATCCAGAGCCTCCTGGGCAGGGCAGACCCTGCCTGGTTGTTCTCCTTCCCTCCCTTCTGCCCAGCAGCGAGTTCCCTCTTGATTCCATATTTCTAAGCGGCAGCTGGGTTGCTGGAGGCAGGACACCTCCAGAAGCGCTGCTGCCCGATTTTTCTCTGCCTTTCACCCCTACTTTGCTGTGGGTTTGCCCCCGAGAGAAGTCGAGGCTGCTCTGAGGGGAGCAAAGCTGGGTAACAGTGAAAGAACCGGAGGGAGGCTGTCGGGCATGCTGAGGGTCAGCAGGGTGTCCTCTGTGCTGGGATAGGAACCACATCGGGCGCTCCCGGCTCCTGTAGCCATGCTGCTGCCTCCACACCACAGCTGTGAGCTTCTGAGCCTCCTGTGCTGGGTGCCGGGGCCGAGCAGCGTGCAGCCAGCAGTTTGTTTAGCAAATGGCCCGGGCCTCCACCTCTCAGCATGGGGCGGAAGAGAGTTTTTCTGTCCTTACGGCCTTTGCACAGCTGCAGGGAGCCTCGCTTGCCACTGTCCCTCCCCATTCTCCTCCAACCCCCTGCCTCAGGTCCGTGAACATACCTCAGCCTGGTCTCTCCTGCTGTGGCATCAGGCTATCTTGTCTGCTGGGGCAGAGGCTTCTCCCGCCCCAGTGCAGGCAGCAGGGAACCCGTCTGTGACCTGGGGCCTGCCATGGCAAGGGCTGCGGGGCTGTAGGATGGGCTGGGGCTGGCCCTGCTGCCTGGCCTGACGCTGTTACGGCTCTGCGTGGTGCACAGCTCGCTTGCACTGGCTGCTTTGTTCCAAGAGCCTACTTCTCTGCTGCACATGGAGCCAGCAGAAAAAGAGCTGTCTCCTTTGCAAGCTCTCCTCCATTCAGGCTTGGGGTAGAGCTGCTGCTGGGGAACGTGCACAGTGCCAGCTGGCCAAAGGGTCTGCAGCTTTTCTGGGTGCTTTCTTCTGTGCGGAAAAGTGCCAAGGAGTTGCTTGGAGGAGTCCCCACTAAATCTTTCCTGTCTCTAGGGTGACCTGCCCATTAACCATGTGGGGAAAGGCCCTGCTGCTGGTGTCTTTGTCCTCGCAGCCCCATCTCGCAGCAGCTTCCCAAGGGTGCCGGCAGCAGCCCGGGCAGGCGAGCACAGTTGCAGAGTACTGACGGGAAGTGGGAGGCCCTGCGGATGGAGGGGCCGATTTCCTCTCTGGGTGTCCTGCCCTGACGTTCCCTGTGTCCTGGGAGCACAGCAGCTCTGGCTCTCCTCATCTATTTCCCTGCTTTGGTGCCTGCAGAGGTGCAACCTCCAGATGCAAGCTCCTACCCTGTGGAGTGTGGGGAGGGGGGCACGGTGTGGGGCTGCAAGCCCCTGGCTTTGCCCAGGAGGTGGATGCTGTGCAGGATGTGAGCGCTGGCTGCAGTGTGCTGATATCAGCCTGGTGGCCCAGCAGGGGGTGCCAGGAGGGAAGTGGGAGGGAGCGCTCCCTGCTTTGAGCTGCTGCCGCTGAGGTGACGAGGCAGTGGGGATCCTCATCTCTTAACACCATGAGTCCCGTGCTGCCTGGTTTGGAGGGTGGCCCTGCGGGTTAGTGGTCCTGAGGTGCAGCCATCTGGGGGCTTCCCAGCGTTGGGCAAGATGCTGCTCCCAGCTTGGCATCCGAGCTGTCAAGGTACCACGTTTCCAGCTGCCGCTGGGGCAGTGCAAGGCAGCTCTGTTCCAGGGTCCCCGTGCCTGCTATCCTCAGCCGGGATGGAAATATTCCCTCTAGCCCTGCCCCAGCCCAGTGCAGGGAGGAGAAGCTGGAGAGTGGTGTCTGTGCTGGGAGATGCAGTGTGTGCAGCAGACCTGCGGTGGCTTGAGGCTCTCCCTTGGCTTGCTCCAAGCTTGCTGTGCTGCTCGCAAACCTGGCTTGAGCATGGATGGGCTCAGCTTAGGGACAAAAGCTGGTCTTCTTGCTCAGCTGTGACCCAAAGCCTTGGTGGTCTGGTGGTGTACTGTGTGTCTGTAAGGAAGGGACTGATGCTCTTGTTCTGTGATGTGGATGCTGTTAGTCCCAGCATGCTGGGGCTTGATGCTGACAGCAGCTGCTGTGGGTCACAGGGTTTATTTTTAACAAGCTCCATGGGAAATCACCTCCTCGGTTCCCTCGCTTGGGAGCCAGCACCCCGCACTGGTCCTGATGTCCCACAGCAGGAAGGCAGTGAGGCTGTGTCTGCCGTGGCTGACCTTTCCCCACAGGTCTGGCACCCTGTACACGGACATGGACTTTGCTTTGGGGTACATCCTGTTCTTGGATTGGGCTCCAAGAGCCACCTGCCATCCCTCAGTGCTGCCGGATGGGAGTGACGAGCCCGCCTGGTGCTGGCTGTGCTGGGGTGACCCTTTCCTGGGGGGATGCTAGGATCCACCGTGCCAGCATCCCCCGGTGAGATGGGTGGTTATGCGAGAGGGGTCTGGGCAGTCCCTGCGCTGCTGCAGGGGGCAGGAGGGCTCGCCCCTGTGCTGCTGGCGTGGGAGGGCAGAGGACTGACCCCTGGCTGCCACACAGGCCACTGATGGGTGTTCATGCCATGTGCACCACCTCCTTGCTCTGCGTGGCCCCAGCCATGGTGCCCAGCTCCCTTCCTGCTGTCAGCCTCGTGTGTCCTGTCCCATGCCAGGGCCAAGCTATCTCTGTCCCTTGGCAGTGTGTGTGTGGGGGGCTCTGTGTAGGGCAAACAGTGCCAGGCAGTGTGCGCCACGCGCGTGGGCAGAGCAGGACAGACAGCCCCATTGTGCAGCGTGTGGGCAGCCCGGAGAGAGCACGGCACCGAGCCCTGCCCTGTTCTCCCAGCTGGAGGCAACGCTGGACCTTGCTGAGCGGCGCCGCATCCGCTCGGCCATCAGGGAGCTGCAGCGACAGGAGCTGGAGAGGGACGAGGAGGCACTGGCATCCAAGCGCTTCCGCCCCGAGCGTGGCAGCCACCGGCAGGACAACAAGGAGAATTGGCTGCGGTGAGTACAGCCCAGGGCAGGGCACAGCTCCCGCTCTCCCCCGCCTCAGCCTGGGAGGACCACGTTTGTCTGAGCCCCACTCCCCCCTTGGGTGCTCTAACAACGCCTGCCCTGCTGTCGCTTGGCCGTACGCTGATGGGTGCGGGGCTGGGAGCAGCCTGGCACCGGGGAGCTGTGTGAACGGGGACCCCGTTGCCTGTGTTTGCCTGCGCTGGTGGTGGGGTGTTGTTGGCTGTGTGGTACTTTGCTCCCGAGTACCCACCGTGGCTGCCGGCTGGCTGCTCTGATGCCCCGGCCCTGGTGCAGGTCCCAGCAGCTGGAGGAAGAGCAGCAGAAGGCTCTGGCTTCCCTGTCCCGAGAACTTGAATCGATCACCGATGTGGAAGAGCTGACAAAGCTGGTGAGTAGCTGCTGCTGGGGCCCCGGGCTGGCCCTGCCTGGCCCATACCTCAAGGTTGGGGTGGTGTGGGGGAGCCGTGTGTCGTCAAGGCTTCCCTGCTCCCTGCCCTGGAGGACCTGTGGTGGGAAGGTCCTCCCTGTGCCTCACTCCTGGGTCTTCACCTCTGCAGCTGCGAGCAGCCAGTGAATACGAGGAGCGCAAGCTCATCCGGGCTGCCATCCGCAAGCTGCGGGCTGAGGAAATTGAAGGTGAGGTGTTCTCCCTGTGTCTCCGCCAGGGCAGGCTGCTGCACCTACCCGAGAGGTGCTGGGATGTGGCCAGCTCCTTCCTAAACACCTTCTTTGCTTTCATCCAGCTGCAACCCTGGCTGGTAATGTGCAGAGCAACCGGAGGCATGGCACCGAGTCCCCAGCTGTGCCTGCAGAAGGCAGCCAGAAGGATGATGCTGAAGCGCCAGCTCTGTCTGGGAACGGGAAGAGCAGCCAGAGAGGAGACTCTGAGCTTCCAGCTGCAGTGAGGAGTGTGGACAACAGCTGTCGGGGCAGCACTGAGTCCCTGGCTGTAGCCAGGAGTGCGGAGAACAGCCAGAGGGGTGATGCTGAGCAGCCGGTGCTGGCTGGGACAGAGGAGAGCGGCCATGGTAGCGATGCAGACCAGCTGCCTGCTGAGGAGCCTGAACGTTCTGTGGTGAGTGTGCAGGGTGCTGCTAGTGGGGGAACTGCTGGACATCTCCTCGCCCTTTTGTTGGGCTCCAGTGCTAGCCTTCTGGGGGCAAAAACCCCTACGCATATGGAAAGAGGCTGGTGGGAGGGAAAGGTGCCCAGCATCACCTTTCAGGACTTCCCCGTCAGGATCTGCTGGCACCATAGCCCCCAGAGCACTGCCACACGCAGCCCTGTGCAGGGGTATTTCCTGAGCAGCCAGTGGAGCTGTCCCACCTCATCTGGCCAATTTCTCCAAAATCTGAGGCATTTCCTTTAAACAGAGTCCGCAGTGGGGTACAGGTTTGAGCACTGGTTTCTCATTTTGGAGTGTGGTCCCCTTTCTGCCTCTCCCCATCCTGGAGTTACACCAGGATCTGAGCCCACGTCACTCCAGATTCGTTCTGTTCTACTTCACTGTGATCCTTCATCTCCTCCTGACTCTCTGCTGCTGCTCCAAGCCCTTGCAGCCTCCGGGAACCAAGACGGCCCCATTGTTCCCAGCTGTGTCTGTCCAGCCAGGACTTGTGCCCTGGCTGATGAGGCAAATTCTGCCAGGATGCACTGACTCTGCTCAAGAATGTCAGGGAAGCAGGCCTGTCACCGACATGCCCTTGCTGTTGTGCTTAGACATCAGTGTGTGATCCTGACCATCCCCATCTGAGTGGAGGTGCTGAAGACACTTGCAGAGACAGGCTGGCATATCACTGTGAGCTGGGTACTCCCCTGTGCTGTCGGGCTCTCTGGATACCTGGAGATGAGGAAGCAGGACAGGGGCACAGGGCAGGAACTGTCCTCTCCTCCCACCTCCTGCAATCAATGCTGGACAAGGCTGGTCTGCTTCTCTGTTGTGAACAGGTAGCAGGAGGCACAGAGGAACCCAAGAGGAGCTCCTTTCTCTGTGTCCTGCTGCCTATCTCAGGAGTGCTGGGAGCCCCGGGGATGGTAGGAGGGAGGGGTCTGATCACATTCTAGTGGGCACAGCATCCCTCCAGCCTGGCCAGTGCTGCCTGACTGCCCTGCCCTCCGACCACAGGCAGTACTGCAGCAGGTTGCCAGCGGCCAAGGGTAGCCTGGGGAAGGCAGTGGATGCAGCAAGGTGTAGGGACACTTGTCCCGGACAAGCCTTCTGCAGTAACCCTAGTGCAGGGTGCACAAGGATGTCCTGTCCCCTGCCCTGCCTCATCTGGGTGGCACAGGGAGAGGCCACAGTTTGCAGCATGTTCCTGCCCAGGTGGCAGGGAGGGGACAGAGCTGCTGGAGATGGCACTTCTGATCTGCCTCCCACTCCTGACCCCCCCACACACCCGGGGTGGGGGCAGCCGCAGGCATGGCTGGGCTCTTACCCCGACTCTCCCCAGGCCCATGAGCAAGATGCATCAGTGGAGCAGGAGCATGCCCAAACTGAGACACGGGAGCTGAACAGCCAGCAGCTGAGAGGGCCACAGAAACCCAGTGCCCAGGGTGAGTCCGTGTAAATGGCATTTACCATAGGCCCAGCCCTACCCGGGCTCCTTCCTGGGGTATGGAGGAGAGTCTGGGAGCGTGGGGGAAACTGGGGTGTTGGGGGGAGTAGGATGGAGGGGTATGGGGGGGGAGGTGGGGGAAATCCCCTTAAAAACCTAGGCCGGGTTGGAAAAGCTAGTTGCCTGCTTGGGTCTTTGGGAGTGGCGATGCTGCACAGGCAGCTTGAGGCTTCCCCTGAATGGAGCCCATTCTCTCTCTTGTAGGCACAGCCTCGGGAACCCTGGTGATCCTAGACCTGCACCCAGCACTGGAACCTGCTCCAGCACCGGAGCCTACCCCAGCCCTAAAGCCTGAAGATGATGCCACGGAGCCGGAGCAGGTCCAGCCATGCACTAAGCCTGTGTCTGAGTGTGAACTGCAGTACCAGGCCTCCTGGAAAGACAAGAGCCCCAGCAGCCCCTCTGCCATGCAGGAACCCCACACCGAACAGCTAGAAACCCCATGCAGCACGGGGCAAAGCCGCCAGGCAGAGCAGCATCCCCAGCATCAGCCCTGTGCTGTCAGCCAAGGCAACCAGGTACAGGAATGCTGGCATGAGCAGGGGGTAGAAGTCACTGAGACCGTATGTCCCCAGGTCCCCTTAGCAGGGGCTGGAGGTGCCACATGTGGAGGCAGCTCAAGGACCTGTCACAACACTGGTCCCAGTGCTTGCTCCTGTGGGCTGTGACTTGCCAGGGGTTTTGGGAGCAGGGGCAAGGGGGTGGGCTGCGTGTTGGGTAGTTCCTCAGCTCACTGCACTGCCCCTTTCCCCTCCTGCAGTTTGTCGTCTGTGTGCGAAGCCAGGCATCAGGGAAGGCTGTGAAGCTGGAGGAGAAGCGAGCGGGTAAGGGCAGCCCTCAACAGGGCAACACAGAGCAGCTCGGGCCGGAGGTTCTCCCAGCCCTGGCAGCACTACCGGGTGCGAGCACCCTGCACAGCGCCAGGCCTCGCTGCCCCAGCCCTGCCCTGGCCAGACGGTGCAGCCCCGTGCTGGGAGGACGCTTGGGAGGATGCACTGCCTTGCTTGGGGGCTGAGCCCTCCCCAAAGCCAGCATGGAGCGAGTCCACAGGTCATGAGCCCTGGGAACGCGACTGGGGGTAGGAATGCAGCAGCTGGAACCGGCCAGGTCAGAGGACATCACGGCTAGTGACTGCCACCTGGCTGTGGGCCTGACCCTCTTCCAGCTGCTGTGGGGCCAGCCCATGCCTCGGTCCTGGCAGTGGGGTGCCAGGCACAGTGTTTACAAGTCCCCCAGCTACTGGCCGGGCTGCTGCAGGGCCATGAAAGGGAATCTGCGCGTGCAGTAAACCCCGGCCTTTTGCATTCTTTGTCCCAATAAGGCTGGGAGCTGAGCACCCGTCTGGCCCCAGCCCCCCCTCTGGGACTGTGCTTGCTGGCCTGTCCGGGAGCTGAGCACCGGTCCAGGACCTCCTTGCCTGGCTGAGTCCTCTTGGCAGCCTTGAGAGATTGCGTTGGGCAACAGATGCCCTGTCCTGCTGCTGGGAAAATCCTTCCCTTCCTCTGTGCCAGGAGGAAATAAAGACTGAAAATGAGCTTGTGGCCCCAGGCACCCTGAAAGTCAGGTTCCTGCTTGGAGGTAGCCTGGCAAGTAGGGCCCAGGCTTAGCTGCTGAGTAAAGGCTGAGCCCCACTGCTTGCGTGTCAGTGACCCAGGCCAGAGCAGGTGCCTGCTCAGTGCTGCTGCCCCCTCCACACCCAGCCCTGCACCCAGTACAGCTGTCCCTGACAGGGCTCTGGAGCAGGCAGCAGTGTGGGTGATTCTCAGCCTTTGCATGAAGGCTAGCAGCTCAGCTCACCTGTCCTGCAGTGGGGCCAGGCCAAGCTCCCAGCACAGGGCTTTGCGCCTGCACCTCAGGGCTTGCTGGAGGGGAGCTGAGCCACTGTGCTCCCTCCTCCCCACGAAGCTGATGCCGGGCTGGCCCGGCTCTGACAGGGTCCCACAGGGGCAGGGATGATCCCAGCTTCCCAGCACAGACCCCAGGTTCTTGGCGCCCACCTGGGTGTGGACGCCTCGGTCTTTCCCTTACCTTCCTGTGCTGTAAGTTTGCGCTGCAGGGTGGCCTGCAGGTGCCAGTGGGTTTTGGTGCTGCACTTTGGGGAACGTGGGGCCACAGGGGTGCTGTGCCCATCGGGGGCGGTTGAGAACGCTGCCCTGCGCTGCGCTCACCCTCTGCTCCCTTTGTCTTGTTCTTTGCATAACTGGAAACGGCCCGTCTCTTCTTGGCAGCGCCCTCCCAGGATACAGCGAAGACCCCGGCTCGCCTGAACACTCACCGCTGGGAGCAAACACCGTCCTCCCCGTGCCCGGCTGGCCGCGTGGGTAAGGTTCCCGTGGTGGCTCTTTTCTCGCTGTGCTTCCCGGGGAGAAGGTCTCCCAGCAGCAGAGCCCAGGCAAGCGAGGAGCTTCGTCGCGCCAGGATGCCGCATGACTGAGCGGGGCCAGCCTGCACGTTTCCTTCGGGGGGGCAGCACGCGAGGTGGTGGCGCGGGTGTCTCGGGGTCAGCGTGCGGCGGGGACACCCTAGGGGGCTGCGTGCACAGCGGGGCACTCGACGGGGGTGCTCGGCTAGCCCCCAGGGCTGACCCGCCTGCGCTGTCCCTTACAGAGCCGAGCCCCGACGTGCAGCGCTCCTCCTCGGTGCGGGACCGTGCCCAGCGCTTCGCCCCTGCGGCCCCGGCGGCGGCGGGCGGCCCCGAGGGGGCGGGCGGCTCGGGGGGGCGGGCCGGGCCCGGCCAATGGCAGCGGGGACCGCGCTCGGCCCCGTCGGGGCCCGCTCAAAACTCGCGGGGCGGAGGCGGAGGCGCAGAGCAGAGCCCGGCCCGGCCGCCCGCAGGCCCCCGCCCCGTCGGCTCCTCCGGTGCCCACGACGGCATGAAGACCTACTTCACCATCGAGATCAAGGATGGGCGCGTGCAGCCCCTCACGCAGTCCCTCACGCCCCGCGTCGTGGCCGCCCCCGGCAGCCAGCGGGCAGGTGGGCACCGGGCGGGATGTGGGGGCAGCGGGGAATCGACGGGCAGCTGGGCACCAACTGGGGAGGTGGGAGCCGGGGGGACAGCAAGGGAGCGGCCGCAGGGGCTGCAGGATGTGCCGGGAGGGTTGATGCCCGGAGGGGCGACGTGCGCAGGTGAGAAGGTGCCAGGGGCCGCTGGGCACCAGGGAGCGGGTGGAAACCAGTAAGCAGGAGGGCGGCGATGGGAGTGTGGGCAGCGGCTGGCAGGTGAGCAGTGGTGGGATTTGGGTGCTGGTGGCCAGAAGGCTGAGCGTGGGCTCTGCCAAAAGAGCAGGCTGTGGGCAGGAATGTGCCTGGCAGCCCTCACCTGCTGGCAGGGAACGCTCAGCCTGCTCAGCACAGCTCTGCTCATAGGCCATCCGTCCCCAAGGTCCTTCCCTACCCCCTGCCCTGTCCCCACAGTCTTGTTTCCCCTAGTCCCTACGGGCTGCCCTGACCCATCTGGCCCCAAAACACTGTCCTGTCCTCTGTCCTATATTCATGCCACATCCCCATAGACCTGCGTTCTCCCTCTGGCCTGAGCATCCGTGCAACATCCCATTCCCACCGCTGTGCGATGCCCATTCCAGCCCTGCCTGCCTGCACGAGGACATTGCTGGCTCAGGAGGCTTCCGCGTGTTCTCCCGGGGCTGTCCCTCACACTAGGGAGTCTTGGCCACAGACAGAGAGCTGTGGAAATTGTCCTTCTTAGGGGGAGGGCATGCTGGGATGGTAAGGGGGGCCTGGCTCCCCCCTCATGCAAGAGCTCCCACATTTATCAGCTGTTCCCAGAGCCCTTTCTGTGCACCAGAGCTCAGTGCCCTGCTGCTGAGGCAGGATGCACGCAGCAGGCAGACAGTCTGGCCGGAGCCGGAGCCTCTCCCCAGCCATGAGTGCAGGGCTGAGCCTGCCAGGCTGGAGCAAGCCCCGAGTACCCGTGGCTTCCTTTGCAGAGCTTACCCTGGGGCTTAGGAGCACCCCCATCCGCATCACCACCATCCCCAGCAGCAGCAGCATCTGCAGCATCAGCAGCAATGTCATCAAGGTGAGTGTACCCAGGCGGTGTCTAAAGGGGCTGTGTGCCACAGGGCTGTGTGCAGTTTGGGCATGGTGTGCAGGGTCCTGGGCTTGGGGTGGGGAGCAGCCATGGTGCTCTGTGTGTCGGGGCAGGCAGTTGTCTGTGGCAGGATGATCTGGAAGCTCCAGCTGATTTTTCCATGGGTGGGGGAGCTTCTGGGGTCTGTGTGTAGACCTGTGTCCCTGGACTGGTGAGCCGTGTGCGCTCCAGTCTGTGCCACAGTATATACAGATGCTTGGGGTGGGGGTAGGTGGAAGGCTTTTGTGCGTCTCTTCCTCTGATCTCAGATACCTCTTAGGGTAGTGGTAGCTCAGCCTTCCACCCCTGTTTTTTCCGTCGTGGGAACAGAGCTTGGCCATGCAGCATCAGAGCCTGTTCTAGCAAACACCGCTCGGGGCTCTGCCCCTAGATCTGCCCTGGGGCAGTGGGCTGGGTTCTCACCTATTCCTCTCTCTGTGCTCTCAAGCTGTGCCTACCTGGCACAGAGGGATTCTTGGGTACAACTGGAACCGCCACCTCTGCCCCCTGCTCAGCTCTGGGGGGAGGTCTGGATGCAGCCCTGGGTGTTGGGGCAGCAGGGCTTGTGCAGGGCGATGTGTTGGAGGTGCCCAAGAGGCAGTCCAGCGTGTACAGCTCTTCAAGTGCTTTTATCTGCTCTTGGCCATCTAGGGCAATGCAAAGCATGCGTGCACAGAGTGGCATTGGCAGAAGCTGGGATGTCAAGAGCAGTGCTGCCTAGCTCGTGGCCCTCCGAGGCTGAATGCCAGGCCTGCCTGCCTGCTTCTGCGAGTATGGCAGTGCTGGTGGCCAGAGCGTTGCTTGCTCGTTGTAGGCTCAGCTCAGCCACTGCCTCTGCCAGCGTGAAGCAGGCAGTACCTGCAGCCTGGTGGGGCTGCCTGCACCAGGATGCAGCTCCTGCTGCCCAGGGGCAGCTTACTGCCTGCGGAGGATGACTTCCCTGCACTAACGCGCTCGCGCAGGCTTCGCCCCGACGGCCCGTCAGCTCTCATTAAGGTATTAGCAGTGCTGCCGTGCCGGGAGGGGGCTCAGGACACATCAGCTGCCCAGTGGCAGACACAGCTTCCAGGTGTGCTGCGAGCGGGCAGGGAGGTGGAGGAGGAAGAGGCTGTGCTGCCTTCAGCCCTGCCAGGTAGGGGTCAGTCTGAGGGGACCTGCGGCGTGCGTGGAGCTGGGGGACGGTGGCTACTGTAGCGTGCGCCTCTTGCTGGCATGCTGGGGGTGCTGTGCGCGCTTGGTGCGTGGGGACCTGGCGTGCCATCCGACTGTGTGCTGTGAGGGGAGATGGGTCCCCCCATGGGTTCCCATGGTCACAGCTGGTGGCACAGGACCCTGCACCCTCACTGGCCTGCGGCTGAAGAGGTTTGTGTTTCGTGGGTAACATGGGACGCTGTCCTCAGCAGTGGCAGAAGGGACAAGGGAAGGCAAAGGGTGGTCCCAGTCCTTGGAGCTACCAGGGCTGTGTAGGAGGGGCTGTCTGCATGCAGCAGAGCAGCACGGCTGGGGTGGATCATACAGCGCTGTTGCCTTTGCCTGCCTCTCCTCGCAGCCCAGGGCTCGTCCCACAGAGCCCCAGTGCCACTTGGCCATGACGGCACCTACTGACAGGAAGGGTGCCATGGGCTGGCAGAGGCAGGACCCTGTTTCCTGCAGCAGCTGCCAGGCACCCACCCTGCCCCACAGTGTCATTTCCACCCCCCCCCCCCCCGCCCCCCTTACTGGGCCACCTGGTCCCCCAGGGCCTGGAAATCCTTCCAAGTGTCAGCACCTCCCTAAGCACCCCTGCACGGGACCCCCAGCCGCTGCGACAAGAATAGCTGAGCCGGCGTGGAGCCGGGCTGGTCTCCAGCTGGGGGTGGTGCCCCTGAAGCTCGTATAAAGAGCAGGAGACAGCTGAGAGGGGCTCGCTGCAGCACCCGCAGCCCTGGAGCCCACCGGCACCATGCCGGGGGCCAGCCTGGAGGGCCTGGCGCAGGCTGGGGCGGCCGAGCTGGAGGAGCTGCGGTGGGAGCTGCAGGCTTTCGGGCGGGCAGTGGAGGGGCAGCTGGAGCAGGCTCTGCGGCAAGTGCAGCCCCTGGCCCGCGCCCTGCATGACCTGGAGGAAGAGCACCTGGTGCTACGGGCAGAGCTGGCGCGCCTGGGCCGCCGGCTGGACGTGCTGGCCTTGTGGCTGGGGTCGCAGGAGCCCGCGGAGAAGGACCTCAGCACCCTCTTTCTGGAAGCACAGGACCCTTGCGCTCACTTTGAGGCCACCGAGGAGCCCGGCAGCCCCGTGGCCCATCCACCCACTTTCTCCAGCACACGCCAGCAGTCGTCTGTGCACCTCTCCCGGAGCAACAGCTTTGTGAGTGTGAGCAGGGCTGGTGGTCCGGGCGGCTTGGCCCCAGGCAGCTCCCAGCCGGGGGGGGAGGCGTTGGGGAGGAGGGTGGAACTGTCCTGACCTGGATCTCTGCGGACTGTGGGGCCGAGGGCGCTGCTGGCTCCGCTGAGCTGAAGCTGGAGCCCCCATGCCCAGCGGGTGTGGAGCTGGGGCCAAGCAGAAGCCCTCGGGTGAGGGATGGCAGAAGGAGGGCCTGTGAGAGTGGGTGTCTGCAACAGGCAGGCAGCGTCACCGGGATTAGCTGTGATTATGGCCCGCTGCTGTGGGAGGCTAGCACCGGGCAGGGCCCTGAGCCGGAGCCAATGGTGCCTGCCTGCTTTGCATTGCTGGCGTGCCAGCCACAGGGCGTGCTGGCTGCGGGGCAGCTGTCCCAGCCCCCGTGCGGGCTCATGTTGCGGGTTTGGGTTCGAGTTGCAGGCGTCCTCTCACCCTGCAGTGGCCCTGGGCTCTGTGCTGCTCCTGCCACACGGGGCTTTGCTGTAGGGCGCGGGCATTGCTGGCCCCAGCCTGGGTTGAGCGGGGAGCTGGGTGCCAGCAAGCGTATGCCTGCCTGCCCCACGCCTGGCAGGGGCATGGGACAGGGCCAGGTGTGCAGTGGGGCTGCCTTGGTCCCCCCGCTGACACCTCCTGCCCCCTGCCTCCAGGCCCTATTCTGGGCCTGGACAGCTGCCTGCGGCGCATTGCTTGGGGGTCGTGCTGAAAGGGACTTGGCATCCTGGCTGTGCTCCTGTGGGGGCTGTGCTGGCCTAGTTCCTGAGCAGGGATGACAGGGAGGCTCTTGATCTGCTCCGCAAGCTCTTCTTTACACTAAGTCTCTTAATTCCCTGGAAATCCCTTTGCTGCTAATGGTGTGCACTGGCCTTGCCAGCACCTTGCCGGCTGTGAGGCACCAGGCGTGGTGCGGCCCAGCCTGGTCCCTCTGGGTTCCCCCTTGCCTTGCTGGAGGCCCCCGTGGCTATGGTGGGTCGTGGGCACCCACAGGCTGCAGTGGGAAATGTCTGGGGACATTTCAGCAGCCAGAATAGAAGCGGATAAAAGAAGGCCTGGAGTCTCCTGGGGCACGGTGGGATGTGGTGTGCTGAGCTGGGGGTCATGACGCTCCCCTGCCTGCCTTGGTCACTGCTGTCGTTCACAGAATCCCACCAACTGTGAGTTCTTACACCACGCAGCACGTCTCCTCCACGGTCCCAGCTGCCTGTGGTACTGTGCAAGCAAACAGGCTCTTGGGGAACTTGGGCCCTGAGCAGCACAGCGGGCAGCAGAGCTGGTGAGGCTCAGGCGTGTGGTACTGTCCTTGCAGATGGAACCAGAGCTGGTGGAGCAGCCCCAGGCACCAAGGGTGGAGCCAGAGCTGCCCAACGGCATGGAGAAGGTCCAAGTGAAGGAGGTGGAAAAAAGGACCAAGCTAAACGTTGAGGAGCTGAACAGGATTGAGGATGAGGATGTTCTGGATAAAATGGTACTTCCTTCACCGTGGTGCTCCTGAGGGTGGTGCGGGCTCCTGAGAACAGGATTTGGCCTGGGTGCAAGGGGTCTCAGAACTGGGCTGGAGGGAAGAGCAGAAGGGAAATGCTAACCTCCCCCTTCCTCCTGCAGCTGGATCAGACGACAGACTTTGAGGAGCGACGACTGATCCGTAATGCCATGCGGGAGCTGCGTCAGCGCAAGCGAGGTAGCTGGCAGCTGCTGGGCTTGGTGGATGGTGGCCCGTGGTAGACATGAGGCAGCAGGGAGGGCTGGGGTGTGTGGGGCTGCTGTTAGCCACAGAGGTGTTGCAGGTGGAGCCAGGAGGAGGGTGCCTGAGCAGGGGCATCTGGGTAGTAAAGATGAGGGCATTTTGTCTTCTGCTACACCCCTGGCTTTGCCAGGCTGGTTCTGGACTGGCTGCAGCTGGCAAGACCCTGGGATGGCTGGGACCATGTCCGTCACCCCACGGACCTTGCGTCTTGCTGCTGATGCCGTCTCACGTGTGCATTTGCAGACCAGCGGGAGAAGGAGCGGGACCAGAGGCTGCAGGAGATGAAGAACCAGGCTACAGCAGGCAGGGCCGGCCACACCACCGAGACCACTACCACGCAGAGCTCCCAGTCGGCCGATGGCTCAGCCCGCAGCACTGTCACCAAAACAGAACGCCTCATCCAGTCTAGTAAGGGCAGGTCTGGCAGAGCGGGAGCCTTGCTTGCTTGGCTCTGCAGGCGTGTTGGCCATTTGGGAAGCCATGCCGAGAGCTTTCCTGGTGCTCTGCTGCCAGGGCTCACCACTGTTTCTCTCTCCGCCACTCTCTCCACTTGCCCTGGATCTGGCATTTCCATCATCAGCCCAGCCTGTGGCAGGCACTGGGCCTTGCAGAGCCCTGGGCAGGGACCAGCACAGAGACCCAGTTCTGTTGCTTTCCCTGTGCAGGGAGGTGACACTGGGGATGCATGGGGTCAGCTGCGTCCTGGAGAGAGCAGAACCTTGGTTTAGGGCCAGGTTTTGCTGCCTTCCCTCTGTTAGCCTCCTGCTTCAGGAGGATGTGGGTGTCTCCTGGCTCTCCCTGAGCCTGCCTGGGGCCTGAGCTTTCAGGGTTCAGTTTTAGTGCCTTCCTACCTGATCTGCACTCCCAATCAGTGTTGGCATAGGCCTTGTCTGCTCTCTGCACCTCAGGACCCTCCTGTCACCTACACCTCTTGCTGTCAGCATCCCTGGATGTGCTGGCCAACTGAAGCTGAGAGTTGCTGTCTGTGGCTGAGGGCTGCTCCAGCCGTCCTGCCCACTCCTTCACCTGGCCTCTCTACCCTGCCTGGTCTCTGCTGCCTGGAGGGCACATGCCATCTGTCTTGCCCTTCTTGTCTGTCCTGGACATAGCTGTGCCCCTTCCTCCCACTGGCTGTCCGGGACTTCTCCCTTTCATGCTCTGTGGACACAAGGGTGCTTTGTGGTAATCGGTTTCTGTGGGTGCTGCTGTCACCCCGACCCAGCTGATCCCACTTTGCCTTCCCCCTCGCAGATGATGGCACCAAGACTTCCCGTACAACAACCATGGAGTCGAGTTATGTGAAGAGAACAGACAGTAAGAGCTTTTGCTGCCCCTTTGTGCTGCCCTTTTTCCACAGCATCCTCTGGGCATAACCACAGGGGCATTGCTACCGCAGAGCATGCAGTGGAGAGCCCCTCAGCCTGCCCAGTTCTGTTTCTTTGTGGCTCCTGTCTGAGGCCACTTTCTCTGTCTTTGCAGATGGCAGCAGCACATTTGTTCAAACCAAATCATCCTACAGCTCCTCTTCCAAGAAGACAGGCAGGTGAGTGGTGGTGCCTCTGCAGGGCCCTCACCAGCTCAGTAACAGGACAGATAAAGCAGTCTGTCTGGTTGCATGCTCTTTGTCCAGCTTGTGTTGTCCCCATATGGGGACATCCCCAAAGCCAGCAGTCACCTCCTGTCCCTTGATGCACATTCACTTTCTCCAGTGGTCCTCGCAGCAGCAACCGGAGGGTTCCCTTTGTGGGCAGGAGCCTGGGTGGTGAGCCCTTCCACAAGGAAAACTCCCAGCACAGGGTTCTGCCACCTCCACGTTCCTGGGGCAGAACCAGTGGGGTGGTCTTTGAGCTGCCAGTGATGGCAAGGGTCTGAGGACACTGTGTGCACTTCCCAGGGCTGCATGCATCACCTTCTGCACTGATGCTTTGTCTGTTGCTTCCAGCATCTTTGACCGGGAAGATGAGAGTGCCTCAAGGCAGAGCAGTCTGGCGGCCCTGGAGCGGCGCCAGGCTGAGAAGAAGAAGGAGCTGATGAAAGCTCAGAGCCTGCCCAAGACATCCGCCTCACAGGCTCGTAAGGCCATGATTGAGAAGCTGCAGAAGGAGGGTGGAAGGTGAGGACAGGCCAGGCACGGGACAACTGGAGTGGTAAACATCACGTGTGTGTTACCCTCTGTGTTTTCTCCCACAGCTCTCCAAACCCTGCGGCAGCACGCACAGCTGTGCAGCGCTCCTCCAGCTTTGGTGTTCCCAATGCCAGCAGCATCAAGCAGATGTTGCTGGATTGGTGCAGAGCCAAGACCCGGGGCTATGAGGTCAGTGCTGTCTTCTCCTCATCCAGGGCCAGGCTGGGCCGGTCTCTGTTCCCCTTGGTAACTCTCCTTCCCCGCAGCATGTGGACATCCAGAACTTCTCATCCAGCTGGAGCGATGGCATGGCCTTCTGTGCTTTGGTCCATAACTTCTTTCCAGAGGCTTTTGACTACAGCCAACTCACACCCCAGAATCGCCGTCACAACTTCGAGGTGGCCTTCTCCTCTGCAGAGTACGTAACTCATGGTGCTGTGTCCCATGCTCAGGACAGCTCTCCTTGCTGACTGGGCAAGGAGGATGCAGACAGGGCAAGAGCAATGGCTCTGGAGGAGCTGGCTGTGCCCCAGGCTCGGCACCCATCAGCATTGCTCTCCTGTGCCATGCAATGAGGTTGGGACACTGGGAACAGCAGTGCCTGGGTGTACAGAGAGCCACGAGAGGCTGGTGCAGCCCAGTCTGGCGTGGAGCTGGTGGGCATGCGGTCTGGGCTTCCTGGATGTGGGGCAGAGGACCCAAAGCCAGGGCGGGCTCTGCGAGGCATGGCAGCAGCTCTGAGCTTGCCCTGCTGTGCATAGTACATCCTGTTCCAGGGTGCTGGGTGAGGGACTACAGCACCTGGGGAACTGGGACTGGGGAGTTGGGTTTGTACGTGCAGGTGCCTCCTTCACAGTTGTAGGGGCTCAAACACCATCGCAGCTTCTCAAGTCTCTTCCCTCCCCTTTTGCTTCTGGTTTTCCTGGGTGCTGAGAGATGGGAGTGCATCCAGCTGGAGGGCTGGAAGCCAGGCCCTCTCTCCTTCCTTCTGTCTCTCCTCCCATCCACTCCTCTTCCCCTCCAGCACCCTGCTGGCGGCTGCCTCAGGGCAGGATCAGGCAGGTTTCAGAGGGGGTCCTGTCCCCGCCTGGCCTGGCGGGTGGCAGCCGGCTGGTGCTCAGTGCGGCAGCATGAGCTGGGAGCTCCCGGGAGCTCCCGTGGTGCTGTGGTGCTGTTTGGTGGAGCAAGCAGGAACAGGGGGCCGTCTATCTGGGTCTTGGCGCTCCTATTAATAGACTTTTTGCCTTAATTGGGGACCGGTACGTGGACTGAGAGAGCCATCGATCTCTCCGGCCTGGAAGCCAGGTGGCCTCTCATCCTTCCTCCTCCTCCAGCTCTTGTGAGCATCTTCTCCTGAGCTTCCTGCACCAGGGCTGTACCGTACAGTTCCAAGCGGAGCTGGGCAGGAGGGCTGGGCTTGCCTGGCCCTCCCGGCCAGTCTATATACGAGCTATATAGAACACTGCTCCGCTCTGGAACCTGCTCCCCGAGCACCAGGCGCGCCAGAACACCTCACTCCCTCCTTCCTCTGTCTTGTTCTGTCGTTCCCTCTGGACCTCACGCCTGTCCACACTGCTCACCTGCCCCTGCCCTCCCGTCCCCCGCTTGTGAGACCTGGCCCCCAAATCTCACTGAATGGCCTTGGAGTGTGGCGGTGCCTTGACCTGTCCCGCCCTGCATCGTGCACCCCCAGAGCATGCGAGAGCAGAGCAACATCTGCCCGGGGAACGGGAACTGCATTGATATGTCTCTTGTTTTCTCTCTTTCTCCCCTCCCCGACTGGGCTGCGGTCACTGGCTTGCCCCTCTCTCTCCCTGCCCCCAGGAAGCACGCAGACTGTCCGCAGTTGCTGGACGTGGAGGACATGGTCCGGATGCGCGAGCCGGATTGGAAGTGTGTGTACACATACATTCAGGAATTCTATCGCTGCCTGGTCCAGAAGGGGCTGGTAAAAACCAAAAAGTCGTAGCCCATTTTCACCCCCGGGAGCGATGGTGAGAATCTTCCTGTCAAATTACCACCCCCGCACCCACCTGCCCACGTCCTGCAGCTCGGCCATGTGCTCGGCAGGAGGGCCCGGGGAGCTGCGGCTTGGGGGAGAGGATGGGGGATGCTGGTGGGCAAGGGTTGAGTTTTGGTGCTGTTGGCCTGTGGGGCAGAGCTGCGGCCCTCTTGCCAGGAGCAGGGTGGAGGGCAAATAGCCCTCCTCTCTGCTGTCAGAATAGCTCCGGGAGGGGGGAGCGGGCTGAGATGGTGGTCGTGGAGGGGAATGTGTCAGCTGGGGTGGGGGACGATGGTTCTCCAGCCACAGGGGTGATCTCAGTGGGAGCAGTGCTGCTGGAGCTCTTACCTGGCCTCCTGCTCACCAACCCCGGCCCAGGTGGTGAGCTGTAGGCTAACAGGGAACACCACTTCGGTCACTCTGAAGTACTCTGCAGCACAGGCCCGAGCAGTTCTGCCAAGGTGATGGATGAGCACCCATTGCCCCCTAGCCTTCCCCCCCCAGCCCCACTGCTTGCATTTGCTGCTGCCTCCTCCCCCAAAATCAGGGCTGCCTGCCCTGGGGAGGTGGAGGCTGGAGGCTGCCAGCGCCGTGTTGTGGGGTCAGGCGTGGCAGAGGATGTTCTCTACCCTCCCCCCGCCAAGGTGCTGCCTGCTCATATATGGGAAAGAGAGGGGAGCCTGGAAAGTGTGACTCAAGGCTCCAGTCCTGCCTCTTCTTGCACTGTTTGTGCCTGTTCTCAGGGGCATCCCAGCTGGCGCTTGGAGCCTCCTCTCCCCCGGCTCCACGCTGCACGAGCACACCGAGGCCCAAACAATGCCTTTATAAGGACAGAGACTGTCTCCCTGTGCTGCCTTAGCTTTTCCATCACCCTTGGGACTGGGCCCACGGTTGGGCTGGCGGTAACAGGGGCCTCCTGTGACCAGGCGGGTGCTTTTCCAAGGCCCTGAGCGTGGCCCCCTGGGCTGCAGAATCACGTGGTGGGGTTGGTGCTAGCCAGGCCCTGGGCTCAGGGCCCACTGCTTCCATGGCCTTTAGAGTCCCAGCTCTGCAGTGCTAACCAAAGGAGCAAGGCAGAGAAGCAGGTCCCCGACACAGCTGCTGGGCTGGCCTGAAACCCCCCCAGCATGGCTGCAGCACTTGTGAGGAGCCCGGGAGCTGGGGAGCTCTCCTTGAGCCCACTGCTCCTTTCACCCATACCTCCCTGCCCAAGGGCTGGCACCAGCAGTGGTTCTGCTCTGGGCTGTGCCTGTGCCAGACCGGACTCCCTCACTCCAGGTACTGTGCTGGGGGTACTGATGCATGCAGCAAATCCAGGTGGGACTCTGCAGCTTGGCACAGGGGGGAGAGGACTGGGGGAAGGGTGGTGCTGCAGAGGGTGTCAGCCAGGGGTGTCCGATCCTCTCAGTAGGGTTGGAGCAGCCCCACTGAGCCCCCTTCTTGGCTCAGCCTGCATCCCCAGTCAGACATGAAGCCAGGCCTGTGTAGGCACTGCGGGACCCTGGAAGCATCCTATCATCTCCAGCCCTGATTGCTGCATGGTGGTTCCAAGTGAGGCTGTGTTCCATGCTCCAGTGCCCGGCCCTAGGCTGATCTTCAGCCTGCTTATCCCCAGCTCTGGCCTCAGTATGGGGCTGTTATTTTGGGTCCCATCGCGGCCTGTACCCTGTCAGCCACTATCAGCGGCTGCTGCACCAGCCCTGTGCACCACTCCCTGGGGGTGCTGGTGCCTGTGCTGCTGCCCACCTGGGCCAGGTGGGAGGGGTGCTGTGACCTGGGCAGGCAGCAGTAGCTCTGATCTGCTCCTGGGCAGCCCCCTGCCACCCCTAAGCTCTCAACAGCCAGGGCGTGGGGTGGGGTGGGAGCTGGCGCTGCTCTTCCCTCCGTACCTGGCTGCAGCAGTGACTGACCCAGCTGTGCCAGCAGCCCCTGAGGCTGAGGATCTGCCTGGGGCCTGGCAGGATGGGAGCTCCAGCTCAGGGCTTGGGGTGGCACTCAGCCCTGGGAGGGCTGTGGGAGGGCAGGGGCAGGCTGGAGTGCTGCTCACGGCAGAGGGGCAGCGTGGGCGCTGCAGCTGGGACTAGCAGCATCGCCCAGAGGCCAGCTTTAATCCCAGCGATGACCTTGAGGCTGGCAGCAGCTGGGGAAGGGCCCAGCACAGCCCTTGATGTAGCAGATGCTGCCATGGCCGTAGTAGCCAGGGGCAAGGGCCGAGCTGCACAGCTCCAGCGGTGCTGTGGCCTGCAGGCAGGCCTGACCCAGCCTCCCTGGGCTGTGATCCAGCACCTGGGTGAGAACGGGGCTGGTGGAGCTGGTGGGAGCTGGGGAACAGGGGCAGGAGCAAAAGGCAGCGTGGGACAGGGACACTCCAGTGGCTCCACTGCAGCCAGGCAGCCTTTGCCTGGATCCACTGTGAAGGCAGGGGGACACAGTGCAGGCACATGTGGGTCTCTGCCAAAAAGGCACCAGCATTAGCTGAGGGAGGAGGGTAGGCACACCCAAAGGGGCTGTGAGGTGACCAAGAGCTGAGAGCAGGGCAGAGGCTGGGGCAGGGCGCACTCGGGTGGGAGGGGAGCATGGAGACAGTAGGGTGAGCAGTGCCTGCAGGCTGCCTGGCCTTGGAGGCGGCAGGAGCGGTAGGCTGGGGGCACTGAGGGCAGGGTGAGTCCAAGGGCAGGGTGACCCAGCGCTGGCGGGCCCCGTCCCAGTCTCCTGCAGGAAGGGGCAGCCCGCCCAGCCGTGCTGAGGCCTGCGTCTCCACAGGATGCTGGCAGACTGCGTGCCCCTGGTGGAGGTGGAAGACATGATGATCATGGGGAAGAAGCCAGACCCCAAGTGCGTCTTCACCTATGTGCAGTCCCTCTACAACCACCTGCGTCGCCACGAGTTGCGCATGCGGCAGAAAGAGTGCTAGAGCCTGCCCTGGCCTGCAGCTGCCCGACACCTCACTGCCCCCTCCCCGCAGGGACGCCGGTGTGCGGAGGAGCTGCTGCTCCGCGGAGAGGCTGGCGGGAGGGCCTGGAGAGGCTGTGGGGCTGGCGCTGGGGAAGGGGGGACTCTGTCACTTGGGTCACCCCCTGCTTTGGCCTTGCTGGAGCTCCTCGGTCAGCCCCCTGCCCTGGCTGGCTGCCAGCCGGCTGAATGCATGGGCAGGGCAGGACAGTGCCAGGTGGATGCTGCCCAGGATGCCACCCTCCCTGCAGCCAGCTTGGCTCTCCTCCCCCCCCGCCATGCTCTAGCATATTAAGTTATTCATTTTCAGTGAATTGTTTGTATGTGGGCAGTGCCCCTGTTTCCCAGGGAGGCTGGGGCATGGTCATGCCCTCGGGCCCTGAGCCAGCATGGGTCCGCATAAGTGCAGCTCAGCCCGCGGACCCCCAGGAACCAGGGCCCTGGTGGGCACTGCTGGTTTTGGTACATCCATGAGGCAGAGCACCTTGGTCTCCAGGCAGCCCGAGAGCGGTTTTCCTGGCCCCCCTGCAAGGAAGCCAGCCTCTCTGCCCACCACAGTCCCTGCTTGGTGCCACCTCTCTGGGATGGCCCCGTGCTGACACCCTGCTTCCCACTGCACTCACGTGCCCAGGGCACTTCCACGGCAGGGACCTGCAGCACCCACGTGCTGGGGAGCTGGAGGGGAGCAGGGAGGGCGCGAGGGGCCAGGGCCAGGGTCTAGGCAGCCCCCGTGCTCCTCCCCAGCTCTGGGCATGTTGTGCTCAGTGCCACTCACCCCTTCATCACCGTCTACACCTGCGTTGACACGTGTACCAACACCAGCCAGACAATAAAGATTTATTCTATAGGGCAATGCCTCTGCCTCCAGTCCTTCTCCCCACCCCCTCCAAGCAACGTGGCCACATGGAGCCCCCGGCGCAACCTGCCTGCACAGCAGGTGGGCTTCAGATCTACACCACAGGACCCAGACCTGGGCTTACGCACCGTCCACCTGCTTCCCATGCGAGCAGCTGTGCCCAAAGCTGCATTGACTGATCTGTCTGCCCGCAGCAGCACAGGAACCGCGGAGGTGGCCTGTGGGTTGGTGTGTCAGCCTGCCAGAGGTGACCGAGCACCCAGGCTGACCCTGCAGCCCCCTCCACCTCTGACAGCTGCTCTGTGGCACCCAGCTCCTCCAGGCATTGATCCATGTCCCACTGAGCCCACCCTGGAAAGATGACAAGGTGCAGCTGATTGTAAGCAAAAGTTTTACTGTGTGCTCAATATGAGGCAACCCTGCTGGTGGTGTGAAGCCATACCCTCCTAGGAGGCAGCTTTCCCACCTCCAGGACTCAGCACATCTACTCTCAGCACCCGGGGCTTTCTGCTGAGGGTTTCATCCTGTCCTGTGCAGGTAGGATATCGCTGTCCAGCACCAGGAGTTGACTAAACCTCAGGGCATGATAAAGGCAATAACTGGCAGATATAGCTCACTTGGATGTCATCAGTGCACAGGCAGCCTCTGCTCAAGTCTAGAGCTGCTCAGGGCATCCTCGGGGAAGAGGCTATGGAACACTGAGCAGCAGTGGGGGGTGCTGGAAAGATTTCTCTGCATCGTGGTCAAACCCTTGTCACCCCATGGATCTGTTCCCAGCTGCATAGGAAGAGGCAGCTGTTCCAACACCCTCATCCTCACTCACTAAGGCTGCAGGACCTTCTACCACTTCTACCCACTCTTTGCACTGCTCACTAGAGGTCTGGATGTTCTTTGTTATCACGTTCAGATGGGGTCTTGCTGTCAGTTGCAGGAGCTTTGGGGGGCTGCAGGGTGGGCAGAGGCTTAGCAGGGGCAAACCGGAACTCCTCAGGAACAGGGGCATCAGGCGTCTCCTTGCGGTAGAAGCCCAGATCCTGCACCAGCTGGTTGATCTCCTCCCGGGTCATGTCACTCAGGGGGATTCTCTGCACAGAGACAGGGATTGCAGCCTCTTCAGACCCAGCCCAGGTGCCCTGCACCGCGAGGCATGGGCTCTGGTGGTCGCAGGCCCCTGCCACCACTCTCCCACAGCACCCCACTGAGCAGCCGGCACCACAGGGTGCTGCTGTTGGCTCTGCCTGCACCAGCATGAGTAGAGCACCGTCCACCCCAGACTCTGCAGCAGTGATGAGTGTCTCATGACCCACTCACCTCCAGCTCCTCGTATCTGTGGCTGAGGAGTACAAGCTCGGGGTCGGCGCCAGGCAGGTGCTTCATCTCCAGGTTATGGCTTGCAAGTGTGTTAAGGAGTGGGCAGCACCAAGCAAGACTATGCAGCCCCCCTGTCCTGTCCCATTGCCCCATCCCATGCTGTCCTATTCCCATCCCATCCCATGGCCTGTTCTGACCCGTATCCTGTCCTGCTTCAGCCCCACATCCCGTCCTGTCCCAGCCCATTCTGTCCCCTGCCCTGTCACATCTTGTCCACACCCCGTCCACATCCTGTCCCGTCCCATCCCATCCCCATCCCGTCCTGTCCCCATCCGGTCCCCATACCATCCCCGTCCCCGTCCCGTCCCCATCCCATCCCCATCCCATCCCCATGCCGACCCCGTCCCGTCCCTGTCCCCATCCCGTCCCCATCCCGTCCCTGTCCCCATCCCGTCCCTGTCCCCATCCCTTCCCCGTCCCATCCCCGTCCCCGTCCCCATCCCATCCCCGTTCCGTCCCACCCCAGTGTACCCCACCCCATCCCCACCCCACCCCAGTCCGTCCCCGTTCCGTCCCGCCCCGACACAGCCCCCGGCAGCCCCCGGCGGGTACTAGAGGGGGATGTCCTGGGTGACGAAGGCCTTCACCTGGGGGCAGAGCGGACCCGGGTCAGAGCTGCCCCGAGCCTGCCGCGGGGCCGCGCCGCCCGCCCGGCGCCACCTACCTCCCGCAGGCGGTTCAGCCGTCACCCGCCGCAGGTCTGCGGGGAGAGAGAGCACGGCACAGCCCGTCACCCACATCCACATCCACACCCACACCCACACCCACACCGGCCCCGCCGCACCCACGCGCACCCACCTCCACCTTGCCCCGGGCCAAGCCCCGCAGCTCGGCCCCCGCCGCCACCGCCAGCAGCGCCAGCAGCGCCGCCGCCCGCCGCATCGCCACGTCGCGGCTCGCCCGCGCCCCCGCGGCGCGTGCGCAGAGCGGCGCGGGCGGGGACGCGCCGCGAGCACCGCGCGCGCACCCTGCGTTTGCGCTGCACGCGCAGCTCGCGCGCGCGCACGCGGCTCGTGCACACCCACTGCGAGCGCGCGCCGTGGACGCGCCGTTGACACACGCGTGCCCTGCGTACCGACCGCACGTGCCGCGGGGAAGGGACGGAGGCAGAGAGCTGCGGTCAACGGGGACAGAGCCGAGTGGGAGTCCTGTGTCTGGTGGAGTCACGGAACCACGGAGCTGTAGGGCTGGGAAGGGACCTCCAGGGATCATCGGGTCCAACCCCCCTGCCAAAGCAGGTTCCTCAGAGCAGGATGCACAGGTAGGCGTCCAGACGGGCCTTGAAGATCTCCAGAGAAGGAGACTCCACAACCTCCATGGGCAGCCTGTCCCTGTGCTCCGTCACCCTCACCGTGAAGTTCTTACACATGTTGGTGCAGAACTTCCTGGGTTCCCATTTTGTGGCCATTGCCCCTTGTCCTGTCCCTACAAACCACTGAGAAGAGGTTGGCCTTGTCCCTCCGTCTCCCACCCCTCAGGTATTTATACACATTGATGAGATCCCCTCTCAGTCTTCTCTTCTCCAGGCTGAACAGACCCAGGTCTCTCAGCCTGTCCTCATAGGGAAGATGCTCCAGGCCCCGTATCATCTTTGTGGCCCTCCGCCGGACTCTTTCCAGGAGATCCCTGTCTTTTTTTGTAGCGGGGAGCCCAGAACTGGACACAGTACTCCAGGTGAGGCCTGACCAGGGCAGAGTAGAGGGGGAGGATCACCTCCCTTGACCTGCTGGCCACGCTCCTTTTAATGCACGCCAGGATCCCGTTGGCCTTGTTGGCCACCAGGGCACACTGCTGGCTCATGGCCAACCTGTCACCCACCAGGACCCCCAGGTCCTTCTCCTCAGAGCTCCCCTCCAGCAGGTCGTCCCCCAGCCTGTACTGATACCTACGGTTGTTCCTTCCCAGGTGCAGGACTCTAGGGTCGGTACTGGGACCAGCGTTGTTTAATATATCCATCAGCGACTCGGATGAGGGAATGGAGTGCGCCGTCAGCAAGTTTGCTGAAGGCACAAAACTGGGAGGAGTGGCTGACAGCTCAGAAGGCTGTGCTGCCATCCAGCAGGACCTCAACAGGCTGGAAAGCTGGGCGGGGAGAAACTTACTGAAATGTAAGGAGGGCAAGGGTAGAGTCCTGCATCTGGGCAAGAACAACCCCAAACTCCAACATAAGCTGGGGACTGCCCTGCTGGAGAGCAGTGAAGGGGAGAGGGACCTGGGGGTCCTGGTGGACAGCAGGATGACCACGAGCCAGCACTGTGCCCTTGTGACCAAGAAGGCCGATGGCATCCTGGGGTGTACCAGAAAGAGTGTAGTTAGTAGGTCGAGAGAGGTTCTCCTCCTCCTCTGCACTGCCCTGGTGTCGTGGTTTAACCCAGCCAGCAGCTAAACACCACACTGCTGTTTGCTCACCCTCCCCCCTCCCTCTTTGGGATGGGGGAGAGAAACGGGAAAGTGAAGCCTGTGATGCCACCCCAGGTGGCATGGAATACCCCTTTGGCCAGTTGGGGTCAGCTGTCCTGGGTCTGTCCCCTCCCAGCTCCTGCTGCACCCCCAGCCTGCCCGCTGGCAGGGCAGAGCGAGGAGCTGAAAAGTCCTTGGCTTGGTGTAAGCACTGCTCTGCAGCAATTAAAACATCAGCGTGTTATCAGCACTCTTCTCATCCTAACCCAAAACACAGCACCCTCCCAGCTACTAGGAGGAAAATTAACTCTGTCCTAACTGAAACCAGGACACCTGGTGACAGAACGTCTGGAATAGTGCATCCAGTTGTGGGCCCCTCTGTTCAAGGACAGGGAACTGCTTGTGAAAGTCCAGTGCAGAGCCACGAGGGTGATGAAGGGAGTGGAGCACCTCCCTTAGGAGGAAATGCTGAGGGAGCTGGGTCTCTTTAGCTTGGAGGAGACTGAGGGGTGACCTTATTAATGTTTATAAATGTGTAAAGGGTGAGTGTCAGGAGAGCCAGGCTCTTCTCAGTGATGCCCAATGGTAGGACAAGGAGCAATGGGTGCAAGCTGGAACATAGGAGGTTCTGCTTAAATATGAGATGAAACTTTTTTATGGTGAGGGTGACAGAACACAGGAACAGGCTGCCCAGGGGGGTTGTGGAGCCTCCTTCTCTGTTGACTTTCAAAACCCACCTGGACGTGTTCCTGTGTGACCTGACCTAGGTGTCCCAGCTCCCGCAGGGGCATTGGACCAGGTGACGTTTCAAGGCCCCTTCCAACCCCTCACATCCTGCGATGCTGTGCTTCTGCGTGACCGCACACCCCGCTAACCCACACGCGCACAAACCCCGCGAGACGCAGGGCAGGCTGCGCGCACCCACCCCCGCGCACCCACGCACACCCACCGCCCACGCAGCGCCGCGCGCGCGCCCTCCCGCACTCCCCCCACGGAGCTGCGGGCACGCGCAGCCGCACGTAGCACACCCGGCCGTGCGCGCTGCGCGCACCGGGGGCGCCGCTCCCGGTCCCGGGGGGGTGGGAGCCGGGGCGCGGGGCGGGGGCGGCGCTGACATCACGGGGCGCGCCGCCAGGTGAGAGCGGCGGCGGCGGCGGCGGGGAGACGGGGGGGCGGGGGGCCGCGGAGCCCGG
>NC_048907.1:4209637-4265470 GCF_011077185.1 Oxyura jamaicensis
TGTCCAGGTCCCTTTGGATGGCATCCCTTCCTCCTGTTGTATCAACTGCACCACTCAGCTTGGTGTCATCTGCAAAGCTCCTGAGGGTGCACTCAATCTTACTATGTCTTTGATAAAGATATTAAACAGCACTGGTCCCAGGACAGACCCCTGAGGGACACCACTCGTCACTGGCCTCCACCTGGACATGGAGCCATTGACCAACACTCTCTGGGTGCAGCCATCCAGCCAACAGCTGCAGCAGAGAGACTCAGAGAACTACCACGTCAAGCTGCTTCTGCCTCTGAGAAAAAGCTGCTACAGCAGCTTTTGACATCCATGACACCAAGGATGACCATTTAGGCTAGTCTGTCCTTGGGCTGTTTTTTTTTTTTCTTCTTCACACAACAGTTGCCCTTCCAAGTGCTGCTATTGGTGTCCATGAATTGGGAATGAATCTGGTTTTGGATGCCTGTACACACTTTGATAGTGCACGCAGAACCTCCTTTCCCCTGGACGTGCCCATTGCACCTGGCCCAGATCACTGCTGTGGGTCACGACCATCCACAGAGAACTGCTCAGAGACTTCGGATACTGCATCCATCCCTCTACGGTGCTCACAGAGCAGCACCTGACTCTGCCCCACTCTGCGCTACCCTGCTCCCTCCTCACCTGTGGAGTAGCAGCCAGGGTTGTTGATCTCCACCAAGGCTCTCTCATCAAACTCCATGACGAGACGGTTGTCATCAGCCTCCTTACCCCCCAGGTCCGGGCGAGCCGTGGGCGAGAGCCACAGCAAATGGTTGTGACGACGGAGGTGGCGTGAGAAAAACAGGTCAGAGCCAAAGGTGGAGATATCGTCAGGGAGATTCCCAATTGGAATGTGGTAATACCTAGAAGAAAGGGAGAGGCACGTTCACCAGGAATGAGCATAGCTAACGAGAAGCTGTGCCACCACATCTGCCTGTCCCATTAAGGGACAAAGCACCTGGCCTTGACTTGGCCGTGGCCTCTGCTGCAGTCTCTTCCCCACCCAGCCAGGAGTGCAGCAGGAGAACGTGGCCAACCCCAGGCACCTGCTCATTTCAAAAGCCTGGGACAGGCATGTATCCAGGTTGAGGTAGTGGCGGATCATGCGGCGGGCTGCGTGGCGCTGCCAGTCCAGGACCGAGTAGCTGATGTCATCTGTCACTCGGACGGGGACCAACGGGAACTCCTCGATGATGGGAATCCCACTTGCCAGCCGTTTCAGGTCCCAGTTAGACTGCACAGCAATCAATGTGGGGCCCCGGCGCTCATCCTGTGCAAAGGAAACGTGTCCTGATGCACGGCTCCAGCGAGCATCTCTGCTCAGCAGGAAGCTGTCAGTGTTGCATGCTCCTACAGCAAATCCCTGTGCTCCCCGCGGTGGGGACAGCACACTCCAGCACTCCAGAAGCAGTGATCTTTGAGCAACCAGCTCCATAGACGAGATGTGGGGGAGATGCTGAGCTAACCTACCTGCTGGCACTGGCAAGCCACCCCAAGCAAGGCAGAGCCCTCCAGCAACATCCACTTTTACCCTTGAACTTCGTGCCAGCAGCTACATGCAGGTGCTGTTGGAACTGCTGGACCAGTGCCTTCCACAACCCTCCCACATGCCTCTGCGGACAAAGTCCCATGGGGACCTTCCTCAAGCCTTCAGCTCACACCTTGTAGCCCAGCAGCAGCCGCTGGATTGCTCTGTAGATGGTCTTCGGGTCGGTCTCGGCACGCACTTCAAAGATGTGCTTGTCTGGAGGCAGCAGATCTTCACCCACCTTTTCCAGCAGCGCGCTGCGCTCCGCAGAGAACATGTTGGTGAGGTTTGGCATCTGGTTGCTGCGAACCTGCACCCAAGGCAGACTCGGTCAGAGAAGAGACAGCCCCCAGGCCACGTGTTCCTGGGAGCTCTCCCCTCTGCATCTCACTGTGCTCCGCAAGAGCGAGTTCATCGACAGATCTGCTCAGCACATGCCAAAGCCTCCCAATAATCCCTGCTGAGAAGCAGGAGGGATCCATGTCTGTGCAAAGAAACCCCTTGGATACTGCTGCCTGACCCCCACGGGTCCCCCAGCCCCACAGTTCCCCCAGCCTCTAAAGCCCCCTCTTACCGTGTCCAGCACAAACACGGCGGCTTTGCGCTGTGAGGGGATGAAGAGGCCAAAGAGAGCCTTGGTGCCCTGGGAGCTGTGGTAGAGGTAGATATGGCGAATACTTCCTAGGGACACAGAGCAACCATCAGCAGTACCCGCCGGGTGTCTGCTCCTGGGCACACCACGAGCTCCTCTCCCAAGGTGCCTTACCTGGCTCCAGGTATGTGAACTGGGCCAGCGAGCGCATCTCCAGGTGCTCAATGTCAAAGGTCTCGGCCTCTCGCCCAGTCAGGTGCCTGACGAGCTGCCTGCTGACCATGCACACGCAGCCCAGGTGGATGAGGGCTCGGAACAGCAGTGGCACCTGTACCAACGGAAAGACTGTGAAATCACATCCCTCTGTGGAGCTCCTCCCAGGGTTCCAGACCTTAGCAACCTGACGTTCTCCTGTGTTAATCCTGCTACATTTTTGGAGACGATGTTCAGAATTGCAATGCAGTTTTTTGCATATCAAGATTCTTTTTTTCCTTCTTCCCCAGGACCATGTCCAGTTGGTTTCTCCATAACTCCAAGGACAGAAACCCTGCAATCCTCTCTGAACAACCACCTTGACTACCCTCACAGAACACATTTTTTCCCTCACATTTACATGACATTTCCTGTGTTTTAGTTTGTGCCTATTGCCTCTTGTCATATCACTGGGCACCACTGAGAAGAGCCTGTCTCTGTCTTCTTTACTTCTCCCTCCTCCCATTGATAAGGTCCCCCGAGTCTCCTCTCTTGCAGGATAATTGTCATTAGCTTTTCCTAAAGCAGAAATTTATGGTGGCTAAAAATGTTTTCTCTGCATCATGCCCCATGTAATACTTCCCAGTCTATACCAATCACTCAGGTTGCTGAAGTCTCCCAACATTACGATGCTCTTTTTGCCCTTACAGCGTCTTGCATCTCATAAAGCATTTTGTAGTCAATGGCACCAGTGATTAGGCCATGCTTTTCCTGCTTAAGCACAGATTTTCAATCCTTAATAGTTCTATGTTGCATTTCAATAGCAAATTCACTTGTTTTCCCCCTTTCTTCAACATACAGCTCTACTCTTAAAATGGTGCAACCCATACTTCTATATGGGTCAGACCCTGACACTACAATGTCTTTTCAGTTATATTCCTGTCACTGGGTTTCGAGCTGCTGAACAAATCAATGCCCTCTTTAGAAGTAGGCATTCCAGTTTCCCATCTTCATTTTCAGGCTGTCATCAGTAATAGCTCTAGTACATTTAATTTTGTCTTGATTGCTTTGTACAGTGTACAACTGAACTTTGTTTAGATGGTATGTTACTCTTCCAAAAATGTCAAGTTGTATCTTGTTCTTTTATCTGGCATAAAAAGATTTTATAGTCATTTTAGAGGACAGGGCACCCAGAACTACATGCAGTCTGTCTACCCCCACCCTTTCCCTTTACTCTAGATTATACTTTTATTTATCTTTTATGGTTTAAACACTAACAGTCTGGCTCTGGTTTGGTTTAAAGGAAGATCTCTCTTTCTGCTTAAAGTTTTTTAACTCCAGATAAACCAAAACCCCTTTCCCTGACATGCCTTAAGCCACATACTGACATTCTGCATCTCTGGCCATACAGAAGCATGCATATTCCAGAGCACTCTGCTGTGGAGGTTCAATTTTCAGTCTGTTAGCATGTTGCTGAATTTTTAACTTCCAGGCATCCTCCTGTGCCACTGGTACTTCGAGTAGGGAACTACCACTCAACACTCCTTAAAAAGCTGGGAGGAAAACCGAGTGCTGGAAGAGTTACCTGAGTCTCATATACTCCCTCGATGTCTGGAGCAGAGAGGTCAGCATTGATTTCGTTGATGTGCTCTTGGTACATGTCTTCAGGGACAGAGTACTCATATAGGTTGTAAACCAAATTTGAGCGGGGCAGGATCCTGTTTACCTGCCAAGCAAAGGGGCACCCTTAGTGGGCACCTGGCACCAGGTGGTGTGTCTCCCATGAGCTGGGACATTCCTAAGGGCTGTGAGGAACTGGGCTCTGAGCACCTCCAGGATCATGCTGAGCCACCTCCTGGTGTTCCTCTCCCAAGAAAGTCAGGAGGAATTATGCTCATGCACATCACGAATTCCCATAACTGACAATCTGGCTTTTGGGCACGTTAAGATTAGCAGAGGGACAAGGGACTGGATGAAGAACATCAGCAGGGCAGGGCAGTGAAGCCCTGCATAGCAGATGCTCCTAATACCTGCTTGCAGCAGATGTGAAGTGCTTTATCTCAACACAACTGGCTGTTTTCCCTTCTAGAAGCAGCAGGTCTGGATCAGGTACCAACCTTCCTGTAGACTACTCCCTCCTCTGGTTTTGCGATGCGCTGGTTGACGTAGAACACCCTGGGGATGCTCAGCTTGATGCAGTGCAGGTCACTCCCGATCACTGCCCACAGCCTAAACAGGCCTGGCTGGCTGGTCTCAGCGATCTGCAGGACACAGGGGTTCAACATAGCATTAGTGGGGAGATCCAACACATTACTAGCTCTTATATATGTGCTACGGAGCACTTTGGGGACCTGTATGGCCAGACAGTGGCCACAAGGAGCAGTGGGCACATTGCACTAGGACTCTGAAAGGATCCAGACAAACATGTCTCTCCAAGACACAGGCTAAGATTGGCCAACAAATTCAGTCTGAGCCCCGATGTTAGCCGAGCCATTCTGATGTCCTGGATCAGCTGTCCCACCTCAACCTCACAGTTACAGTCAGGCAAAGGCTGCCTGCAGCTCTGAACCAGTCGAGGCCTTTCTGGAAGATGAGGTGTGTGATGAGAGGCAGGGCTCAAACAGCTGAGGCCATGCCTAGCTGACACCACCTCACCTCCGCATTTGACATTGGCTGCTTCCAGGCACCACAGCCCAGATCCCCCTCGTGGGCTGACCTGCGGTAGCCCCGCTGGAGGGGATCTACACTCACCTTCCAGATTCACCAAGAATGACCATTTGCAAAGATAAAATAGTAATTACTGCAAAGGCAAGGCTTAGGGCCCCAAGTTGTTCCCGTGGGATAGACGCACGCAGTGGAGGCTTGTGGGCACCTGGTACCTGCACAATCTGCCAGGGTAAGTCCAGGATGCTCCGTGCCGTCCTACGGAGGTAGCTGCTCAGCCCTTTGGAGAGCGCATCACGGACCACTCCTCCGCCTGCGGCCACCCTGCCATCCTCCAGACGCCGCCTCTTCCGCCGCTCCTGCCGCTGTCGAGCCTGCAGCTCCCATTTCTTCTTGTGGTAGCGCAGCCACACCAGGTGCTGCTCCTAAGCGGATTGACAGCATGCATGAAAAGGAGCCACAGAAACCAGTCTGCGCTTCCTAGCCACGCAACTCCAAGTTGTGCACAGCCAAGGCTGGATCGTGTCCTTGCTACAGCTGGGAAGCTGTCACTGCCCCCATTTTCTCTGTTAGGGGGCCTCTCCCAGTTCTATTTCTTTTTGTAGCCCTAAGCCATGGAAGTAGAGAGGATTTCAGAAGACCCACACATTGCTCCAGGTGGTACCCAAGGTGCTCTGGTAGAAACACACAACCTCAGGATGTCTTCTGGTGTGCTCCTTCCCCCCCTGCTTTGCCTACCTTGCTGGTTCCCATGGGGGGAGGTGGGCCCAGGATCTCTCGCCAGGACTGGGAGAGCTCCAGGCTCTGGGACATCTGCTGGCTTTCCTCTGCCATAGGGACTCGCTTCCGTTTGTTTGCAATGGGAATTGATGGCTGAAGGGTCTTGGCAACCCCAAAATCCTCTATGTCACCAATCTGTGAGCTGGGTGTTCCCTCCTGGGGCTGGTTGGCAAGGACCTGAGAGGAAAAGATAGCGGGAAGACATGGGTGCAGAAACACTTGCTCAGCACAGCCAGCATCCTTCCCTCACCCTCATTACCTGTCTCTTGCCTTCAGAAGTGAAGAGTTCATTGATTTTTTTTTGTTTGTACACATCGTTCTTCTCCAGGAGTTTCTTATGCAGCCAGTCAGGGTGCCGGACCCGTGGCACCGGGTTCTTTACCTGGGGAACATCCCCAAATTACAGAGTTTCCTGACCAATGCCCTCCACACACCCTCCCACCACCACGGATCTGCAACCCTCTACCCCTGTACCTGCTGCAGAGCTGCAGGAATAGTAATGATTTTCTGGATGGTGCTGCCTAATCTCTCAATGTAGTAGTCCCAGTCCAGGATCTGCAAACAGGGCAGAGCAGTGGATAGTGAGAGAAGTGCAGCAGAAGGGTGCAAATTTAGGTTTTGCTGGTAAGATGCAGGATCGGACATTTCCCTAGGGACCTCCCACAGCGATCTGTGAGCACAAATAGCTGCTGCCCATGCAGTGCCTCCAAAGGGAGGAGCTGTTGTAACAGAGCCACAGGCCGTGCATAGAGGTGCTCAACTCACCGCACGAATGTTGAAGTCCTGTAGCGAGGGGCTCTTCAGCCATTTCCGAAGGTAATGTTTCCGTACAGTGGGCTCTGCTTGGAAGATGGCAAGGGGGATGGCCCTGGAAAAGGCAGGGAAGCACTTACTACACAGCAGGACGAAGGTTCTGGCTGCACAGGATCCCCTCTCCCATACTGCAGAGACCCTCAGGGATTCTCCTCTTCTCCTGCTAGCCCACTGCGCAGCAGCTGCACGTTGCTCGCCTTGCTCACAATCGAAGCCAGCAGGCAGGCGGGCATGTGGTCACACAGCACCAACTCACTTAGGTGCTGCTACCCTGCCCTTCCCTTGTAGTTGCCCACAAGCGATCAAAAGCCTTGTCCCCTCACGACAGGTTTACCTCTCAGTGACCGGAGACCCTTCTGGTTTCTTGGAAATGATGAACCGGCAGCTCAGCCCTGCATCCTTTACCATCTGGTCTCCCAGGAATTCTGCCAGGCGCTTGGCAGTGCTGATGGAGGTGGATTTCTGCTCCCCGTAGTCCTCCAGCTTGCGAGACATGGAACGGTTCTCCGAGATCAGCTCAAACAGCTCTGAATCAGGCATGTTGGCAGCCTGAAAAGGGGAGGCAGGGCACACAAAAAAGCTAGCAAGAACCGAATGATCAAACTTTGCTGCTGTTGGCTACAGGGAACGCCCATAAGCAGCTGATGTGGCTCTCTTCATAATGAGTTTGGAAAGTGCCCTCTGTTCCAGTCGTCAATGTGACCCATTAAATATGTCTGGCATGGGCTTAAGGCTTTTATCGGAGTTTGTCCTGTGGCTGGGCCGTGGTAGCACCGCTCTGAATTGTGCGCCTCGTGCTGCAGAGTTCAGCTCACCAAGAATTTGTGGTACCAGGTCATTGCAAAAACTGAGAGTGGTCCCAAGGAACTCCCCAGGTGAGCTCGCAGTCTTTCCTGCACCCTAGTATCTGAGGCTACATTCTCTTGTGTTTTCTCTGCTCTCACCATTTTCTTCGTAGCTCTCCGAGCTTCTCATAAAACACTCTGCAGGCAAGTGGCTCTGTCGTTCTCTGCCTCAGCAAATGCCCTCAGACAACATCCTTAGGGGATGAGGGCTGCCAGACCAGATCCATGAAAGAGACAACTGAAGAAGCACAACACTTACCCCCCCACTAACAGCTAGAAAAGAAGAGCTAGAAGAGCCATTGCACTAAAAGACGCTGAACTGCAGCCCTAGAGAGCCAATGCAGCAGAAATAAGATAGAAATGACCAGCGGCACAACAGTCCACCTCCTCCCCGCAAACAAATTCCACCTTCCCACAGAGTCCAATCAGCTTTTACACCTTTTTTTTCCCGGCCCCATCTTGGGAGCACAGATGCACAAGGGGCAGACAACCTGCGAAGGAATGCCTACCTTGCTGTACAGCACGTCTAGCCAGTAATCAGCCACCTTGGCCACAGAAGCGTAGACCTCCTCCAGGGTGGTGCCTTTCAGAAAGGCCTCAAACACAGAGGACTGGAATATCTTCACGAGCTGCAGCTCGCCTCGTCGCTTCACCTCAAATCCCTTCAGCTCGGCCAGGGACCCATCCTCGTTGAACACCGCGTACCTAGGACACACAGCCTGTGCCAAACCTGCCCTTCGGCCTTGGGACGTGGTTCCCAGGACCCTGATTGCTCTCCTCCTGCCAGGGCCCTTCTCCCAGGAGTGCCACACCAGGCAGCTGTCAGGCAAGTTAAGCTAAGCTGTGGTGCTCGGTGCTAGGATGATCTCGGAGAATTTATGGTAGCTCTACAAATTGTTTCAGCTTGGCCTGCTAAAGCACATCAGCTCGTGCCCCAGCTCATTAATACCAACTAGGAAAACATGCTTAAGTGCACACAAGAAAAGGCCACGAGGTGAGGGAAGGGATAAGATGGATGGGGAAGTGGAGGAGAAGAGCTTTAGAGAAAAAAGAAAAAAGTTTGTAAGCTTAGAAAAAAGAAGAGGGGCTGCTGGCAGAACAATTCAGAGGAAACTGGGTATAGCCAGTGATGTGACTGTAAGAACACATTACCTTATTTTTGCTTTTCCCCTGCCTATTATTTGTACATAGGTCTCAAGATAAATGTTACACGAAGCTCAGCTAAGGGAAGAGAGATGATACTGAAGTCTATGCCACTTTGCCAGCCCTCCTCACACCTGAACCAGTTCCTATAAGTGCACCCTTCTCTTCCCCCACTGATGATGGTGCCTGCCAGCCACCCCCAGACTATTTCTGTTTTGAGCATGACCGAGGAATAAGTACACTTGCCAACATCCTGAAACTACAGGAAATCAAGGGTCTCTGAGATAAGATGCACATGAGATGCCCTGTGCACAGCATCCATTCAGAGCTCCTCCTCAGCTTGACTTCTGTGGCATGGACTTGCTTCTCATGGGAAGACACTGACAGGAGGTGCTAGATGCAGATGCTAAAACTCGTCTGACAGGGGCAAAAAGCACAAACAAACGGAGCGTTTTAAGGACAGAGGGGACTGGAGGATGGCAATGGCATTTTTTGAATTCAGACCCAGGCCTACAGGCACCCCTGTAGCTAGTGATTGCTGGTATTACGGTTTAGGGTGCTGTGGGAAAAAAAAAAAAATCAGTAAAATTTGACCACAACTGTTTCCCTATAATGTGATAACAGCAAGACCTATTCCTTTCTCCAAATAGAAAACAAAGGGGAAACCTCATGGAAAATGATCAGTGGAACTCCTGAGAGACAGAAAGACCAGAACTAGTGAGTTTAAAAGAGATTTGGTAGAGTAAAAGCAATATTAAAAGTCCTCAGAAGGAAAGCCAAAGTTCTCTGTACACGTTACAGCTAAACAAGGAGACTATATTGGGTCAGCAAGCTGGAGAAATGTTCTTTTACTATTATTTTCTAAAATTTATTGCCATAGCACGTTAATGGAGGCATGTACTTAACTGGATTCAAAGATGGATCTGACATATAGAGCTTGCCATTTCAAGCAAGCTAATGAAACATGCTGCCAGCTCAGAGGCAACAACCTTGGGACATAACAGCATTTCAGGACTTGAAGTCTTACCTTTTCTTCAGCTTCTTGCCCTCCTCCTTGGAAGCTGGGAGGATCATGGCCAGGTATGGTCCATCTACTTCAAAGAATATGCTGTTCTCTGAGCGTGTGACATAGGTGAGAGAGGCTGGGTCCTCCAGTTCCTGGTACTGATCATTTGTGAAGCCTTCCTGTAGGCACAGCCCCAAGAGAAAGCATCACTCAGCAGCGGGGCTGGTTATATCAAGAGATGCCCTTCAGGCACATCCTGCCTGAAGGAATCATTGAGCGTCTCTTTAGAAAGCTACAGTACAAGTTAGCAGGCAGGCCCCAGAAATCACAGCATCTGACCTGGCTGCTGAGAAGAAAAATTCTCTAGACCCTATAAATTGTTTCTATTGTCTTACAGACACAGAAGCTTGAGGATGGGTTTCAACCTTGCACTATTCTGGACTCCTGCTGCAACTGGCAGCCTGCTTCAGAGGGTTGGAGCATCTCTGCTATGAAGAAAGGCTGAGAGAGTTGGGATTATTTAGCCTGCAGAAGAGAAGGCTCCAGGGAGACCTTATAGAGGCCTTCCAATACCTAAAGGTTGGAACTAGGTGATCTTTAAGGTCTCTTCCAGTCCAAACCATTCTACAGTTTTATGACAGATGAGTGCACATCAACCCTAGCCTCTTGTACACCACCCTCTGAGCTGCAGGGATATCAGAGCCTCTCCCTTCACTTAGATGCTGTCCATATCAGAGAACATCTGTGTAGCAAGCAACCTCAACGTTTGCTTGTTATGCAGGGAGTGGAGACAAAATAGAGCCCCTTCTCCATGCTGGGCCAAACTCCAGAATATAGAGGCACACTCCACTGCCTCTATTGCCAACTCTGCTTGCAGGAACAGTCCAGCTGTCTCGCAGGCCCATAGAAAAGCAAAATACTTTCTCTCCTTATCAGTCCCCCATTATTTTCCCCAGACTGCAGAGCTGGCCTGGAAGTGTCCAAGACTCACCTTCACCAAGATGTTCAGCATAGCACCTGGGTAGGAGATTGTCACCTTTGGCTTCTTGGCATTGGTTGACTTAATGACAAAGTTTTCTGGGAAGCTGTTAGGAAGGACACACCAAATCCCATCTGTATCCAGTTCCAGAGGTCTCCTAAGGAAGGAAGAAAGATCACCCAGGAGAGTGGATAATAAGCCAAAGAACTGTTCTGCTTCTGCCTGCATAGGGGACGCAGCCTGTTGCATCCACTTTCCAGTCCCTTCTGCAAAGGGAGCCCTTGTAATACAACAAACCACAGCAGTGTCAGCAATCCCGATCTGCAGCACTAAGCACCTGATCTTTCAGCAACGAATGTGCTCCCACATCTGACCCACTAGTCCTCTACTCCACATAGTCCAATCCTGCTCTTACCCATTTTCTCACACCACATGCAGAACCACCTTTCTTTCCCAGCTCAGCACATACTCACCCAATCTGCTCAATCAGTTCCCTGGCCTGCGTGATAATATTTGCTCCGGTGAAGCAGACAATCCCAGCCATTTCCATGGAGTACCAGCGAGCTCTGTGAACAGAGGAGTTTAAGTGATGAGCATGCAGTGCCACCTCAAACCCACTAATTGGAAAGGTCAGGAGGATGTGCAGAGAAAGAAGCACAAGAAACACAGCAATACAGGGCCTTGGTAGATTGCTGTCCTTCCCATCTTCATGATCAGCAAAGCTTAAAAAGCACTAATAGACAAGACTGCCGACACTTGTTGCTCAAAGCCACAGGGTCTTCTCTGGGATAGGTCTCAAAGATTAGAAGTCATTAATAGAAGCAAGAGGAAAAAGTGTTTCAGGGACCACCCATCATCACCTTGTGCTTCAGAAGCAGGTGAAGCAAGTGACAGCCTTCCTAAAATAATCCTGGCTTTCAAGGATCCTCTCTGGAGGGCTCCAGCAACAACCACGGGCGAGACTCACCCTTTCCGCATGACATAGCCGTAGAAAGAATTGAGGATGCACTTGTGTGCCAGCTGCAGAGAATCATAGAGGATCTCCATGTTCTTGCAGCGTTTCACTTCAGAGGCATCTCCCATCTCCACAGCTGCAGACAGCTTCTTCTTCCACACCTGGGAACAACAGGCAGGGTCAGAGCAGTCCCACACGTCACTCCTGGCAGTAACAGTATGCAGGCTGGTTCCCCCCAGGTCCCACTACTGCATTAGAGCTCTGGACGAGTACCACTGCTAAAGAACAGTGGGAACACTAGCATTAACTAAATGCTCCTTTTCCTTCTGCATCTGAGGAGGAGTTGGCCACAGGCAGCGTGCCACTTGGTGGGAGAGGCTCACAACACTAGCCTCAACTGACAGCTATTATCAGAAGTCAAGCAGCACCAGCAGAGCTGCCTTCCTGCACCAACTGTGCTGCACCACGTGTTGTGTGGGCAAGACCTGAATACACTGCCTGCAGCAACAGACAGCATCTAGTTTAACAGCAGAACCCCTTGTGTGTAATAAACCTCTCAGCAAGCTCTGTGATTCATGGCAAAGGAAGCATCAAAGAGAAACCACAGAGCAAATGGCTCCTTAATGAATTCTTTCATAGGTAGAGTCCCACGGCCCTGTCATTTTCTTCAACATAATTTAACAATAACATGCCCCAGTCCTCTCTATCACAGGCTCCAAGAAAGCTGAGAACTGCAATGTGCTTCTCTCCTTCTTTCTCGACCTGAGGTCTAGATTTTGCTCTCAGTATATCCCACTTCCACCTTAAGAATGCCTGAAACTGAACACAGGCCAGACAGAACAGCTGAACTAAGCATTTGCTAAATCCAGTAAAACCAGCAATCTAGATTTGTTTCCTGACACAGAGGTTGTAACTGCTGTCAGGAAATCCATCGTTTCCCTACTGAATACAAAGACCGAACAATGCCATCCTTTAGGGCTCCAGGTGAGAGATGAAAACTCCCCGTCCTCTGGGAGACAAACAACACCAGAATTCAAGCCCAATACCTTGTGCAGCCCCTTGAACTCGTAGCGACGGTCCCTGAAAGCTCGCACAGTGTCCACATAGAAAGAATTCTCTCGCTGGCAGATGGTGGTGATCCGCTCCTCCACCTTGGTGACGTGGATCTTCTTATAGGCCTTCCGGCAATAATCTAGTTAAGGAAATAAAGAGAAGGAGCTTCTCAGGGGTCAGTGCCCCACTATGGACAGAGGGGATGGACAGAACTGCATCAGGGCACTCCCAGCAGATCCACAGCAGAGCGGTCCAGGAAAGGCTCTTTCAGTACAAATAACCATCAGGCATGTGTGAGCAGAGAGACAGCCCTACTAGAAAGGGAGGAGAAGGAAGACAGCAGTGTGGAGAGAAGCAGCACCTCTTTACTGAGACACAGGGAAGGTGGGGAAATAAAGTCATCCTGATGCTTGCACATCCATACGGCCCATCCACAAATCCAGGCTGTGCTCACAGTCCCCACCTAGCTGGATGCTTCATCACTCTAGGTGCAGGGATAGTGATGCTTCCGTTTCACTAATTATGAATGTCTTTAATTAGTACCCTTCAAAACCAAGTCAGTCATGTTTGAACTCAAATCCATGGCTCTCAGCAGACAGAAAGAGAAAAGCCGACAGAGGTAGGGGTGCCTGTCCTCTCTTTGGGAAGTGTGAAGGCACTGCAGGCTGGGAGCCTGGAGAATTTTCATTGCGTAGTTTGAGACCAGACTCGGTCTGATCCAGCACGAGCAAACTAACCCCAAAGCAGCAATTATTGATGCGCACCATTTACAGTTTAGGTTGCAAAACGCTACTCCAGATCATGACATTGACTTCTACCTGCCAGTCGCTTCTTCTCATACTTGGCCTGCTCTTCACGGGAGAGCTCGTGGAAGGCCCGGGGCGCTCCATCGGGGTACAGGGGAGGGAACTTCTCGGATTCCAGCTGCTGCTGGATGCGGTGATACTCGCTGCGGCTGGCAGGCACTGCAAAGGAAGGCAACTATGAGTTTTCCAGGGGAGAAGCAGGAATTAGTCTCGGCCTCGCTGAGTTGGGTAGCAAGGTCCTTTTTGTACTTACTGAATTCTCCTCTCCACTGCCACGTCATCCGGCGCTGACAGTTGGCACCCGGCTTGTTGAAGTCACAGGCAGCACACGTGGCCTCATCTACTATTGCTGAGGGCTGGACACAAGTAAGAGACGTGCAGACGTTAGAGGACAGAGCTCTGCTTTTAAACCATGATTCATGTCAAAACTGAAGAGGTGTTGGGTGGCAAAAGAGCACATATATGAGCAAAGAGATGATACACTGTAGGTTCTGCTTCTGCAGACCTGACATCCGTGGCAGTTTGACTCAATTTTAGACCCACCCTTACTTGATGCCCCTGACTTGAGCAGAGATGGGATCTGCTGTTAAGGGGATCAAATCAGAGGGACCAGAGAGATCTTCTGGAAGACAAAATAGGAGAGACTTTCCTGACGTTACCCACCTGCAATCTGTTGGTCAGAATGATGTTGGGGTACATGGCCCCCACGTCTAAATGGTAGATAAGGGGACACTCAATTCTGTTAGGGACATCCTTCAGGGAATTCAGTTTGACTTTGATTTCATCACAAACCTGTGGGGAGACAAAGAAGTGAAACTCTGATAGGGAGGTAAGGAGCCAAATACATGTTGAATTTGGACTTTCTACACATGGCACTGACTCTGGGGAATGGGGGATTATTTAAAGGACCAAAGGAGAAGCATTAGGGAGAGCAGGAGCAGGACTCCTCTGTCACGTAAGGTTTTGCACACAGGACATGGGCTTGCTGCAGCTCCAGCCTCACAGCACAGCTTTCCCCAGAAAGCCCAGACATGCCTAGTAGGTCAGGGCTTGAACAACTCACCTCCTGGAAGTTGGTGACTTGATCCAACGGCAAACCCTCCTCCTCCTCAATAGCGTGCCGGAGTGTCTTCTCCACATGCTGCACCAAGAAGTCAAAGGCAGCAGGATTCTGCAGGGGCATGGAAACAGCACTGAGACCACTTCCAGGACATCTCATGAGAGAGAGATGACCGAACAGGAAGGATCCTTTTATACACGTGGTGCATGTTCCCCTGGGATCATTTATTAGATTAGAGCCACTGAAGGGTACAGCGAAGTGTGGTGCACCACAGAGCAGAGTGGAGCTGCCTCTGAAAACTTGGTCCATGAGCACAAAGCATGCATCTCAGAGGGGGAGGTGACAGAGATAACATAGCAGCTTTAGCCAGGTGAAAGAGGTCCAAGCAAGGGTTCAAAAGAAAATTGGTTTGGGAGGCAGAAAGACAGAGGAAGACAGAATCCCAAGGGCACAGGAAGACACGGACATCTCTTCCAAGGACCACTGGCTTAAAACCAAACAAAATCACTTCACTCCTTTCTCTTGCTGTGAACACTGGCTCCCCCCATGATGGGGCAGAAAGTCAGTTCGAGGCCACAAAGAGTTCCCATCCCTTTGCAGCTCAGCTCCAAGCACTTTCAGGTGTTCAAGCAAGATACAGGATCTCCTGGAGAATAGGACGTATTGCCCAACCGCGGCAAAAGCAGACAGGGAACGTTAATACCAGTGGAGATTATTCCAGACCACCATGCTCAGCACACAAGGGGACAGAAGACTGTTGCAAGGCCCTTTACCATTTTGAAGCGGCAGGGGATGTCACTGCGAAAAACTCCCGATTCCAGTGCTTCCACGTGGCCTCCTACGTATGTCTCTGAGTCCAGCACATGCCCATCCTCTGTGAGTTTGTTAAATTCCTGCTCCTGCTTATTGGGGAAGATGATGTTGGCGTGATAGGCTTGAACCATCAGCAGTGCCTCACACAGCGTCCCAGAACCTTTCCGTAACACCTGCAAGAGAGACATCAAAACTGGGGTCAAAAAGAAGTGCTGGTGGTACCAGGCCAGCCCTGCTGCCACACCAGTGAACTGAAATGTTTCAGCCGGTGACAAACTTGTGATTACACCATGCAGCAAGCAGGACTGCAGCGCAAGGCCAGGATGATCAGAGCAGGGGAAAAAGCAAAACTCTTTTGCTTCGGTATGCAGGAATACTGTATAGGAGGACAGCGATGGCTGATGCACTGTCAGAGTTAGAGCTCATAGCAGTCTATGTATAGTCACAGCATAAAGACATCCGAGTGTCTGCTGTTGTCTGTCTTCTGACCCTACTCCACCATCTGGAGCCTTTATAGAATACACCGCAGTGAGGACAAAGGGATGTTTTCTATGTGTACAGCATAGAGAGCTTCCTGTCTATGATCGTCCCTAAAGCCAAGGACAGAATAGTGATCAGGAGATCCAGTTGTTCATGGATACAGTCCCAAGTAAAAATCAGCTGAATCTGGGCACCACCATTTCATGGGCCCTCGAAATGCCCAAGGACTGTGGAGGAAAATGGAGTAGCCTCCAAGTCCACTCTCCCTCCTTTACTGTCATGGATGGGAAGGGACCTGGGCAGTAGGAATCTGTCCTTTTGCCAGTGCACCGCTGTGTTGTGGGAGATGCAGCTCTTTGCCCAGCGGGCAATTTGTCATGTCAGGAGTGCACTCACCTCATCAGGCTCCATGGGAATGATGGTGCACAACGCAAAAATGAAAGGATGCACATACTTCATGTACATGTAATAGGTAGCAACTGCGTCGGACACTGAATAAGTGGCCAGGGTCTGTCGGGGAAGGATGAGAGCCAAATTAGTCCCTATCATACATGATACAGCAACTCAGTGAAAACAAGCTTTTACTGTTTCCTGCTGTACATGCCCATATCATCAGGCAGAAGGGAAAGGCATACCTCTACATATCCTAGGATGTAAATAATTTTCTGTTGGCTTAGAAGGACATCCTGCTATAGCTCTAATCGCATAGCTACGTGCCAGTTTTGAATTAAAGAAATAGTGAAGATGAGCTCATTGCATGTATCTGCACAGATGCTGCAGTCAGGAGGCTACTCCAGGCCTGCAAAGATGGGCTTAAACCCTTGAGGGCTTCAGCAGAAATCACAGAATTGGAAGTTATGGGTTGGAAAAGACCCTCAAGGTCATCATGTCCAACTATATGCCAACAATATCTCATGCCTTTGTCCATAACCTGCTCTGCTGCAACAACCTTGAGCAGTAAGCCTGTTTTGTGTCCCTCCAGAAAGTCACGGTGTTCCTAATTTAGGTGATATCTGACACCTTGCACTGATGTAAATAGTATTCAGTGCAATGCCACTGTTAGAAACCCTTCAAAGAAATCCCGTCCTTCCTCCCCACAAGCTCAAGTGCTTCACAGGTATCTAAAATTTGTAGAAACAGATTGAGTTAATTTCTCAAAAATCACTGCATTAAGCAGAGACATTCTGTAATACTTTAAGACTCAGTGATACTGCAGGTGCTGTAGACTTCCATGAATTGTTTTCCAATTGCTCAGAGGAGATACAGCACAGGGAGGGAATACCTGAGGCTCCTCTGTAGCCATCCGGCACATCTCTTCAGGGTCCAGCTCCACTGGATCATAGCCCAGCTTTGCTTTAGCTGCTGCTTTCAGGTTGTGACTTCCCACTGGGAGGTAACTGTCTCTCTTCACCCACCTGGACAGAGCAATGAAAATGCCAGTCTGTGCACAGAAGCCAGCCCTTACCTGGCTCAGGCATGCAAACATGACCTTGACTTCAGACAGAACAAGGACAGCTGAGAGCAGAGGATCCAGGAGTGGTGGAATAAGAGGCTGCACATTCTGCATCTCTCCTAATGCACTGAAATCCTGACCAGGACAAGCCCACTATCCAAACATTGCCATTGCTCAGATTTACAGCATTCCCACTTCATACCTCAATGATTTAACTACAGGAATCTCATCCTGTTCTTTATCTGCTGGTTAAGTCAGATCTCAGACACCTAGTGTAAACCAGCAACAGACTGCATGAACAGAATTAGCCCTTCAGGCTAGCATGGTGAAGACTTCACAGCTTCTGCAGTGAAGACTGTGCCAAGGGGAGCATCAGGGCAAAGAAACAGACTACTATGCCAATCTAGTGAGGTAGGATAAGTGCAAGCCTCGAAGAGACAGGAGTACAGTGTTCAAATACATTAACTTTAGGCATTTCATATAAATCTAAGATTTATACAATCTTAAAATAGAAAGTTTTAAAATCTGTAATTTATTATCTATTTATAAAGTTTTATAATCTATTTGATATAAATCTAAGATGCAGTTATGTGGTAGCATATGATACCTTAGACAGTCCATGTGGATGCACTGTGATGCTTTGTACTCTCCCTGGCTGTCCTTCTGAAATCCAATTTCCTCATACATATTAATTCCATGAGCTGCTGCTCTTGCTTCCACAAAGGGCCTGAGGAAAGAGGCAGTATGGAAGAGAAGAAACAATAGCCATTTTCCTTCATCTCCACCAACCGTTTGAGATGAAGCCCATATCTGGACTCAGTGAAAACTTCCTTTAGGGCAGAATTACATGATGAACGAAGAGGCAAAGCTGATTGCTTATACTGTTCACCAGAAGGCAGAGCTCTATGACCTATCTTCTCTTGCTTCCCAAAGGCTCGCCAGTGCTCCTCCCTGTTATTCCTCTTTTCTTTTGAACCCCCCTTTCCAGTTCTCCACTTTCAAACACTAGGCTCATCAATGTACAATCACTGCCAAAATGACAATGATTTAGAATTAGCTCAGCAATCCCCTGACCAAGTGAATGGGATTCTACAGAAGTTCATACTTCAACGCCACCGAACACAGGATTCAGTGAGGTCCTCATCCTAGCTGGATAATCAGCATGGATCATATACAGCAAATCACACACAGTCCCTTTGTGAGCTACAGAAGGGGAAAGATATCAAGGCTGGTACCTGACTCTGACCCACAGCTCATGTCACACTCTCCCAGTAGAAACCAGGTTAGTTTTCGTTCCTGATCTTACCAGTCAAAGAAGTCTCCATTGTATGTGACAATGATAGTAGGTTTGGTCTCCTGGACATGTTCAAACCACCTCTGGATTAAATGAGCCTAGTATGAAACAGAAGGAGAAAAATATGAAATAACTTCAGTTCCTTCACAGACCCACTGGGTATAATACAGGTTACTGTATTACCCTTCTGCTGTCCTCCCCATGTAGCCAGAACCTGATCTGTCTTACTGTTATTACCAAGAAATGAAAGCATGACTGAACCTACAGGGCCCACCACATTTCCCAGTGAGGCAGGATACTGAGCGATGTGCTATCTTTGGCCAACAAGAGAACCAAGCATGTAAGAAGCAGCATGTGTCTACCAGGTAGAAACTACTTACTTCATCTGGTTCATTAAAGACACAGAATGGTCCCTCATACTCTGGCTTGGGAGTAAACTCAAAGTCTTCAATATCCTCGGAGACAATCTCCCTGTTTGTGATCAGGTAGCCCTAGGATGGGGGCGAAGAATCAGTTAGGAGGACTCACATTCCTTGTGCACCAGAGGCAGGTTTGCAGGCAAACAGAACATGCTGTCCAAATGATGAAACATCTTTCTCTTGCTGGGGATAAACCCCACATGCTTTGACAGTCAGAGCTTTTGTCAGGTAGGAGCAACTGTTTGGGAATCAGCTCCTGACCCACAGCTGCACATCAGCAAAGGAAGCCACAGGCAGACAACACAGGACAGCAGAAATGTCTTCTGTGCTCTCCAAATTCCCTTGGAGGAGAACCATCAGCCTGAGCTGGGGTCCGTGAAGCACAAAACGAAATTCTCATGTATCATTCAGACATTAATTTAATATCCAGATCCATTGGCTAAACACCAAACAGCCACCAGCAAAGCAAGCCTGGTCGGAGGTAAAACACTGGCCTGCTCCCCAGCTCTGCTGCTGAAACATAGAGGCAATTGTTGTTCCATTACCTGCCCATCGATCATGTAGGAGACCATCATGATCTGGTCTGTCTCTGCATCAGGAAACTTCAAGGGGAGTTTGGTAGTTTCAATGTCAAAGGCAAGAACAACAGGATCCTGAGTAAGGCCAAACACATTAAAACATTTTAAAGCTGATTTGAAGATAAAAGTGATTCTCATCAGGCTTGCTAGGCCTAGTGGTGGGGCAGCAAGTAAGCCAGACCCCCCCCCCCCACCCAGTAAACATTTTATTGCTTTATCAACCCAAAGTAATATCATTACCCAAGCCCATAGACAAAACTTGCCCCAGCGATGCTGTGGGGGTAACACCAGATGCATATTGGAAATTACTGCTGTGAGCCAGCTTTTAAGAGAAAAACAAGCCGTGTACAGGGACTGACAGCAGCCTGACGGACAAATGCTTACGGGTCGCTCCACGAGGTCATCTCGGCGGGTGATTTCTGGAGGGAGGGTGCTGCCCCGGTATCGCACGTTGTACCAGTGAGCCTAGCGATAGAGAAGGGTCAGCAGTGCATTACTGCAAGGCGGGCTCCTAGCAATGCTTCTGTTTGTATAGAACGAGCAACACTCCACAAATTAAGTATGCTTCAGAAGAGGCACAAACCATGGGCGTACATCGATCATTTAACTTTTCTGAGTGTCATTAACTGAGAAAAAAGCCCAGCAGTACAGGACCAAATTTTACACGTTAACTGATTGTCAAGGACACCTTTGTAAAGGTCCTGAAGAGAAGGGGAGAAAATTCCTATCACGCCTGCACTTCAGGAGCACAGCAGCAAGAAAACAAAGCTTTTCCGACTTCTCTATTCCTTACTCACCACATGGATCTTCAGGTCAATGGAGAGGCGAACGTGGTAGGGTACATCATACTCCCGCATATCCACAATGTTGTCCATTTGGTTGGCAATCTTTTTTGAGGTGCCTTCCTCCTCTGTGGTCAGGCTGCCTCCAGCCAGAGCACTGCAAGGAGCAGAGGAAAGCAGCCACCGTGTCTAAGTAGGTTGATGCACACCTCAGACATAGCAGCATTGTCCATGTAAGGGACAGCAGCAACATCCCAAGTAGATAGTAAATAGAATGAGAAGTGCTTCCCCTTAGTACAAAAACTGTGGAAAGATGGTTCTCAGGACTGACAGCATGAGGCAGTGCTGCACCACCCCATCAACTCCCCATCTTCGATTCACCTTTGGCCATACTTGTGCGCTACATCTATGGAGAGGTACAGACAAAAATCCACAGATGCCTGTATAATGAATACGTTCTACAGAGCTGGATTTATAAAGTAGGGTAACAAGTCTAAGGATAATGGGGCAGGAATAACTTTGAAAAGCAGAAGTACACCTTTTAGGTGAGCAGAAAATGCTCATTTCCCTTGACTCTTCTTCCTCAGATATGTTTCAATTGAAAGCAGACTTCAGGGATGGAAACCAAAGAGAAGGCTGAATTTTTCACTTGCATTGGTAGACTTTAAGAAGTGTGTTTTATACTGTGTTTCCAGATTTGTAAGCAAGTGTCCAGCTTGTCATTCTAATATAAAAGGTGTTTGTTTTTTCCCCTCTTTAGTCACAGCCAGTAATAAGGATATTCTCAGTGATCTGGGAGGCAGTGGGCAATCTTTTTCAAGGATCAGTGAATCTATTAAGATTACAGGCAGAGGTACTTGTTCAAGACATCACAAAGAGGCTTTGAGGCCCTCTTGAGGTGCAGCATGTCTCTGTCACTGAGCTGCAAGAATTATCTTGGAGAGCGGTGACAGTGGCACACATGAATTTAGTTCCCAGGCAGGAAAATCCCTGTCTAAACGAGAGCTAGGAAACATCCAAGGGAAACTTAATACCAGGGATCAGCTGTCCTAGGAACACTCACCTTGACAGCATGGATGTATAGACATCGCTCGCCTGGTCTCGCTCTCTGTTTTTCCTTACAGCAGGAGAAATCTCTTTTCGCACCTTCACCAAGTCATCCACTGTGTTGAAGGACAGCTTGATGTAGTTCCGCTTCAGACCCACCAAGTGATTTGGCTACAAAGTGATGAGATCATCAGGGTGGAAAGAGTACTGAGGGACAGGGGAAGATGGCTGTAAAAAGCAATGGTGGGGAAGGGAAACTATGTTGATACAGGTGGAAGAACTGGCAAAAGAGGTACTGAAGAGTGGGGAAGTCCGCTCGACAGCATTGGAGACAGGGAGCTGTGCTTTGCACCAAGAACCCAGCCAGCCCCTGCGCCTCAAGGCACAAAGGGGCACCCAGGAAGAGCTGTTCAAAGAGCAGCAGTTCTCCTACCCAGCCCCCCAGGATTCTCCCACTCTGCAATCATGCTGTAATTCAAGAAACGTCTAGAACATGCTGTGAAAAAGATGACATCGTCATGGAAAAGCATAGTTCTCTATTTTACTTATATTTGGCAGAGCTAGACAGAGTCAGAAAAAAGTGTTACTCAACAGTACAGTGGGCATAGGAATACAGACCAGATCCAAGTCTTCTTTGGGGACAGTTTCCAGCTTTGCAATTTTCCCTTGGAACTTCTTAGAAAGGAAGGAGGACACTTCTCGCTCACAGCCCTGCGAAGGAATTGCAACTGAGCACCGCAGCCAGGCACTGCCCTACCAGAGAAGACAGCCTCAAAAGTGTTTCTGGGTGCTGGCACAGCAAGGTAAGGACAGGAGCTGGCCCCAAAACTAGTCCCTTCCAACAGGGAGGTTTTGGCTGCCAGCTGACAGAGCGGTCAGACTGGGCCCAGGTTTGCGGCTCACAAGGTGAATTTCTGTACTGCAGATGAAAAGGGGGGTGAGAGCAGATGGTCACCACTGCCCAGGCTGTGGGAAACAATTTGAGAACAGGGGAGAATACAAAATGGGCAGTGTTGGGGATAGCTCCTCACCACGATGAATGAGCCTGGAAGAGCCCCAGCACAGCCAATGGCCACTTCCCACCCCAGCTCTTCTCCAACCACCCCAAGAAAACCATGGATAGAAGCACTGTCACTGCATTTCATCCCAAACCAGGGTGCCCACGAACCCCTGCAGCTCTCCAGGGTCCTGCACCCTGGGGACCCGTGCCACCCGAGGGGCTCAGAGAGCGCAGCTCCGCGCCTGTTCTCACCTGCTGCGTGGCGATGTAGAAGTAGGGTCTGTAGGGCAAAGCCACCTAGGAGAGAACACACAGGTGACAGCTGTGTTTCCCCGCTGCTGGTAGGCACCCAGGGGAGCAGCGGGCAGCCCAGGCACCTCACCCACTGGCACCTGGGCACAGACCCACCTTGAAGCGGCTCCCATCCTCCTGGACAAAGTAGTAGTCCACAGCGCTCACCGGCCGCCGGTCCTCGTCCAGCACCTCTGTCTGCACACGGGCAACACACCCTTAGCGGGGATAAGGGGCCCACGGGCGCCTCTCCGTGGGCACCCCCCGGGGCCTCCCGGGACCCTCCACCCCCAACCCAGGGCCGGTTGGCTGATCACCGCCCTTTACCGGATGCATGTTGATGAGCCAGCCCGTCCTCTCGCCGGGCTCCGCGGGCCGCTCGAAGCCGAACAGCGCGTCCAGCCGGTCCGTGCGCTGCGACCGCTCCAGGCGCTTGAGGGCGGACAGCGCGGGGCCATCGTCCCTGCGAGACGCGCCGCCGTCAGCCGCTGACCCCCGGACTACCGCCCCCCGCCCCCGCCCCCGCCGCACCGCCCTCACCTCGCCCCCTCGGGGTCGGGGTCGCCGCTGCTGCCGCCGCCGCCCGGCTCCGCACGCCCCGCGCCGCCTCGCCGCCGCATCCCCGCCGCCGCGGGAGGAATTTGGCGCGCTGGCGCCCGGTTCCCGCGAGAACCGAGCGGCCCCGCCCCTGCCGCGGCGAGAAGCACCAATCAGAGCGCGCCCCTCCTCGCCGCGCCTCACCGCCCGCCAATCCCGGCGCGCCCCGCCCTCGGCGCGCCCCGCCCCTGGCGCGCGCCCCTCTCCCTTCCCTTGCGCTTCTTCGGCTTCATCGCTGCTGGTTCCGTCCGCGCCCTGTAAGCGTGGGGGAACCGGGGCGAGTTGCCCCATCCTGGAGCAAAGCTCCGTCCTGTGCTTCTTCCCGAAGGCTGCACCTAGCAGACACCAAGCCCGTGTTACTGTGCTTGTGGCAAGGAGGGCTGGTGCTGTGCGTGGAATCCTAAGCCAACACGCACTGGGGATGTTCGCCCTGTCTGACAGCAACGCGTTCCCATTCCCTCTTCTGCACCAGCAGTGCTGCTCGCTGGCCAGGGGGCTGAGCAAACAGGAGATGCTCCCACAGCCATCAGTGGGAGAACTGGAGCCAGGGCAAGGATGCGTGTGGGAACGTAAAGGCAGAGCTGAGGGAGGTCAGGTTGGGGGCAGCCCCCTCTAGGGCTCCTACAGTTCTTGGGCATGAAGTTACTGTCTCTCCGTGCACCCTGCAATGCAGGGACCTTTTAATTCAGAGCACAGCTCGCTCAGAAGCTCTAAAATCGCTCATGACTGCAAGCGCTTCGTGAAGACACGGAGCCTAAAAAGGCAGCAGTGGGCAGCAGAGTGCTGACGCCGAGGAACGATGCAGTGAGCAGCGCTTCCCAGTTTCTCCTCCCTGCCTGCTCCTCCAGCCACCCCTTGCACCAGAGGCTGGCTCGGGCACCCAGATGCATCTCCAGGCTGGGCCCTGATGAAGTGCTGCGGCCCTGGAGAAATTAGGCTAGGATACTGCATGAAAACTACCAGAGAGCATGTTGTTGCTGCAGTATTTGAAGCATGCGGGAAGCAAAAGCCCTCAATCAGAAATTCCTGATGCTGCTGTACAGACAACCCTGCTGTCCCCTCTGCTGACAGCTGACCTCAGGCTCACCCCTACCAGCCCAGAGCTGTCACCCATGTGGGAGTGGGAAAGCTCCATGTCTGTGTCCCTGGGCAGGGCATGCCAGACCTTTAGGCTGGGAGCTGGCTGAGAGCAGAGTGCACCCGAAGCCACAGGGACCAATGCGTGCTGGCTGGGCAGTCAGTTGGAGAGGACAGAAAAGGTGGCAAGAGCTTGTCAGAAATTAGAAACAGTGCGGGTGTGGGACAAAGTGAAGAGAGAAGAGAAAAAGTCTTAGCTGGGAGAACTGACCAAGGGAGGACAGATGGCTGGGCTTAATTTGAGCTTCATCAGGAATTTATATTCTGCAGAACTTCCAGTTCTGTACTATTTCTGTCATTCTGGAGGGCTAGATTTAAATGATCTCTTCCCATCCCCACTGCTTTCCCTTGATCCACGTGTGCTCGGTGCTGTTCCCTGTCAGGACAAGAGGTATCAGAAAACCAGCACTGGGCTGCAAGCATCAGACTGCATCTGGCTGCAGAGGCAAACACCTAGCCCTTGTGTTTTCAAGCTCTCTCTCCTGTGAACAATGGAATAGAAACAACAGAACGTGTGAGAAGCAAATTTCTGTCCCTCATCAAGCGGCTGTCTTTAATCCTCACTCTTCCTACACTGGAGGAGCATCTCCAGTGTGAAGAGTTTCTTGGCACAGTGTCTGTCCTATCAGCTAAAGTACCTTTGCCTGAAGCTGCTCAGTCAGGATATAGAAACGATCAGAGGATCCTGGCTCTGTTATAATGTACGGGATGCAACAACTGTACCAGCTGTTGAAAGTCCAATGAAATATTACTTATGGACGATGAACTCTATTAGCTGTTATCGCATTCTCTATGGTAACAGAGGTATGAGAAAAAGTGTCTCTCTGGTCCTGTTCCTACTTTGAAGTAAGTTCACTACAGACAAGATGATGAAGGACTTAGGACCACACCTAAGTCAACATCTTTGAAAATTCTTCCTGAATAGCAGCTACAACAAGTCCAACAAGTCTCACCTCATGATCTTTGCCATAAGGAAAAACAAATGGAACCCCCATAACCTTGCCAGCATGGCCTTGGGGTGGGCTCCGTGCTGTTTCAGGGCATCTGTATCATGAAGTACCTTTGTCATTTGTAATCAGAACAGTATCTGTGAATGAGGAGAGTGGGGGAGGCCAGGAGCAAGGATGCTGTCCTGCAGCAGGAGATGGGTACACAGGACTGTGTGTGAGTCAGAGAGAGGCTGGTGGCAGTGTGAACGATGAAGTTGGTATCTTGTCTTAGGGAGGGATGGGGAAGCAGGGACAAAATGTTGGGTTGATCGCAGAAAGGTGATGGAGATAGAAAGACCTGAGAGCACTGTTGGGTGAGTGACATGAGGGGAGCATGAGCTGGGGGAGATGTGGTGGCTTGGAGCTGGAACACCCAAAAACCATCCAGATTGGGGAACATCAAATAATTTAGGCCCCTACTTCTAAATCAATGTTTGCCTCATGCTGCCTAGTATGGGCCCAGGTCACAGCCTCTCTGCAGCAGATTCTCTCTAAACTATTCCAGCACTGCACACGTGCAGTCCAAGGAGTGCTGTGAACAGGACGTGCTAATGGGACAGACTTTGGCAGTTTGCACAGGGCAGTTCGTGTGGGTCAGGGAGCCATGGGTCCCCGCTGCCAGCTGTACTGCATCCCATGGGAATGAGCTGTTGTTAACAACTGTAAAAAATGGATCTGAGCAGCCCAGCTAAGCCTTTTGTATCAGTTGGATCAGGGAGCAGTAGAGCTGTGCGTTAGAGGGCAGTCAACATCCTGCACAGCATCAGGGAGTCAGGGTGTAAGAGAACAGTGACCCAGGACAGTCTGCGTGTAGGGGAAAAAAAACCTTTCTCTGTATCCAGGGGCATCTCAAAATTCAGAGAGGAAAAACAGAATATATATTTGGGGCATGTGCAAGTAAAAGGCATAGAGAGATGTTGACATTCTCCCAAACAGAGTCTGATGGATAAGGAAAGTTGTTTATTGAGGAAAGTAGAAAACATGCCAGGCAGGCAGGAGGGGGAATAGATCCGCATCTCCAAAGTGCATAGAAAAATGTAAATCCAGAAGGGCGATGTAAAATAAGTGATCCAGGAAAGGATGAGGCTTGCCGTTTCCAAGAAGGCAGGAGTGATTGTGCCCAGGCAGCAGATGGCGATCCCCTGCCTCGCTCTTCAGAAGCAGATCAGCAAAGGCTGTTCGCGGCCAAAAGCCGGGGCACCGGGCAGCACCAGCAACGGCTCTCCCGAAACGCCTCCGCCGCTCCGAGACGCCCGCCACCGGGCTGCCGAAAGCCGAGGCGAGCAGCGGAGGTCTCGCTAAAGTGGCAGGGGCCTCCCGATGCCCCGGAGCATCGCTGGACTTGTCCGCTACCCCCCTGCCGCGGCCTGGTAACGGGTCCCGCTTCTCCCCACGGGCACCGTGCTGCCCGCCGTGGGGGGCACCCCTCGCGGACACCCACGCCGCCTGGGCGCGAAGCCCACCCGCACCCGGCCCCGCACCGCCGCCCGCAGCCCCGGTGCTGGTGCCGGTGCCTCCGCCCCGCTCCGCCCCGCCCTGGGGGCGGCCGCGCTTCACCCCCCCCCCCCCCCCTCCGCGGCCGCGGTGCTGCGGGACGCGCCGCTCGCCGCACCGGGACCCGCCGCCGCTGCCCAGGTACGCGCGGGGCCGCGTCCCGGGGAGGGGGGAGCCGCCGCGGTGCGGACACCGGAGCCGCTCCCGGAGCCGCTCCCGGAGCAGCCCAGCTCGGCGCCTGGCCGGGAAGGGGGAAAGGGGGGGCTCCCAGGGACCGCATCCAGGCTGCCCTTGGTCCTTCGGTCGGGGGGGTGCCGCCCGCTGCCACCCTCCGATGTCCCCCGAGCAGAACGGCGGCTCCCGGCCGGCGGAGCGGGGCTGAGCTTCACCGGGAGCAACCTGCGGGGCCGAGGGGAGACCGGCCGGTGGCCGCGCCGGCACTGCGGGAGAACCGCCTGCTCTTCTGAAATGCAGCGAGGAATCAAAGCAGCGAAAATACGGGCCACGATCGCTGGCGAAGGAAAGCCGCGTTTCTCGTGAACCCCCCCATATTTTTGAATGAGCCAAATGCTCAGCGTGTCCTCCAAGTTTGGGGGATGTGTTTTGTCGGTATCTGGGGATTATAATCCCACCTGGGCAAACAGCCACGGTTTCATTGACCAGCAGCTGGTGGGCTGGCAAAATGCATATGTTCCAGATATACATACAGATGTAAATCTGCCCTTGCAGGAGTGAACGGGGGACTGTATAAGTGGGTAACTGCATGGTCTCTGTATGAAAGCATCAGATTCCCGGTGTGATGGATGGAAGCTCAAATTTGGTGGGTTTGTGCTTAGCTGTTAGTCTTGGAAAACATTCCTATGACAAACTCCTTTTGCGCTGCTTGCAGCTTCTGTAGGAAACGCGATTTTCTCTTGTGCAATAGTGAAATGGCAATGATGGCAAGCCGGAGAAGGTCTTAGCTGTAAGAGAGTGATTGAGAACTAAACCTCTTTTGTGTTGTGAAATACTTTGATTTTTGCATCAAGCAGTCTGCACCTGGGAGACTTTTCAGCATTTCTCTATTTATTGGCATACCTTTGAGATCTGAACCAAATCTCTTGTTTAATTATTAATTTCAGAACATTTCCAATCCAGCTTTCAGAGGATGTATTAGAGCGGTGGCAATGAGAGCACTGCTGACTGAGCCTTTAACCTGGAGCCTATAAATTGCTGAAGCAGCAACCAGTAAAGCAGTTGTGGCTAATTGTAGTCTGACGGAGTGTTCCTGCTGTGCTTCTCTGGGACTCATCAGGGCATGCTGAATGGCAGCTTTGTAGCTATATTTGCTGCCACTGGGAATCACTTCTAGTGGCAAGTGCACCAGGATGGGGGTTTCTCCCCATCCTCAGTGACTGAGCCAGAAGAGATGGGGCTGTTACACCACATCTGTAGGGCTGCAGGCATGCACAAGCTATTCTTGGCATTTTGCATCGTAAATTTAGCTTCTGTTTCTCATGGACATCAGAAAGCACCCAACAAAGCCAAATCCACTGTTTTCTCCATGCCGATGCGAAGCAAACCTCTGTCTCCACTGGGTAGCTCGCAGGGCAGGGCAAGCCGCAGCTGGGGAGGGAGAATTTTGGAGGCATGGGTGTGCTGAGGAGAGCGGGCACGCTGCAGGTTCCCTGGGAAGCAAAGTGCTGGGAGGAGCAGGAGGGGAAGTGGGGGGTGGGTGAGGGTCCGACACTGCCAGAGTTGCCAGGGGACCCCTGGAGGTGGGGCCAGGAAGGAGAGGATGGGCTTCCCAAGTCTGCTCCCAGGGACAGGAGTGAAAATAGCGGAAAAACTGGGAGTGGGAGGGTTGGGCAGTGGGATCCCATGTGCATACTTTGTAGTACAGTTCCCGAAACAGGTGATACCATAACCTCCAGGTTGGAGACCCATATATTGTCACCCCTAGACTATTTTAAAAGTACACATTTGACTTGCTCTAAAAATGCATGTTGCCTTGATAACACAGAGCACACAGCATGACTGGGTCAGTGCTGGGAAGTGCTTCAGCACCCCTGATGCTCTGGCCACACATGGGCTGTGTTTGGAGTTGTGTGTCCAGAGGAGAGTCCTGCTTTCCTTGGCAGCAGAGCCTGTGTTATTCTGGAGATGAAGCCAAGAGCCAGCTCTGGGGCAGCTCAGCTCCACGGAGCCAGAGCTTGCATGGAACTGGAGCTTCTGGCACCAAGCTCCTTGTGTTCTCGTGGGGCCTTCGGCCACTTGGCTGTGCCCTGGATGGAGGACAGATGCCACGACTGGCAGAGAACAAGGTGCATTCGGCTGGGGATGCTGGCTGCACTTGATGCCACTTGGTTTTGGCAGGTGTGCTGGCTGGTGGGCTACAAGGGCTGCTGTGGGTCTTGGTCGTCATTGAAGGTGAAAGAGCAGGAAAACAGCTGTGCTAGAGGGGGTGTCAGAACGGGGAGAAGCTCGCAATGGAATTTCAACAGGGATCTTAGGAGATTACATTTTTTAATTAATGACCTCTGCCCCACAAAGCAGCATATGCTGATGAAATTTGCTGAGGATGGTGAGAGGCATCACTGGTGCCTGGGACCTCCCCACCGAGCAGAGAGATGGAGGAGAAGAGGTGCACAAGGCTGTGCACTGGAGGGGGGCAAAAGTTCCTGCTGTGAAACAGGAGCTAACCTTTAGGAAATGATGGAGGTGGACAGCCTGGGACAGCCATCTGGAGCAGGGGGATGTGCAGTGACCATCCTAAAACCTTTCAGCTCAGAGGAGCACTTGCATTGCTGTGCCAGGCATGGCAGGGTCTGGTAGAATGTGGGGGCCCACTCTATAGCTCTGGTAATTTTTGTGAAAATCAAATTAGAGCAAATCCCCTTAAAAATAAGGGAAATGGCCAACCCTTGTCTGAGGAGGACACCAGGAGAACTCACTTATACAAAATGGAGCCTGGATGTGGATCTGGTGGATGTGCTGGGATAAACACCAAGGAGAGAAGAGGTCTGCTGAGGATGGAGGACCGTGTAGGTACAAATGAAAGGGAAGGTGGGTGTATTTAGGATGGAAATTGGAGGAGGTTTGTAATCATCGGAGGAATGCTGTTTGGGGATGGGTCTTCTGGTGCTGCGCACTGGCCGTGTGGAGCTGGCCATGTGGTGGGGGGCACGTGGTGGGGGCATGCCCCGTGGGATGGGGAGCTGGGGTGTACTGCTGTGTGCTGCAGGTAGGGAAGGAGGGCTTGGAGCCCCCGTGTCATTCAGGACTCAGTGGGAAGGGGGACACCAGCAGGTCTGGGGGTGGTGGTTGGCTGGTGAGGGGTCTGGGGGCTGTCAGGGACTTGAGCCTCAGGATTCATGGTGAAGCCCAGTGCCTGAGTCTGCTCTCAGCCTGTGGCGTGGGAGGGCCGTGCTCCTACTTCCTCAGCGGTCCTTCTGCAACCAGTTCGTGGCTGAGCCACTGGGTAGGCACCCGGGGAGCAGAGCATGAGCAGTGGGACGGGACAGGACGGGACGCGGTGCAGCATCCACCGGGCCCTGTGCCATGGTGGGGTTTGTTCTTCGCAGTGTTTGCAAGGCCGATCCAAAACAGGTCTCCTGCTGGAACTGCTCAGTGGTCCCTGCTGTGCCCCGTGTGAAAGACAATATTGTGCAAGTGCAGAGAGGTGGGAAGGAGGTAACTCTGCAATAGATATGGTACACTTTGGGATCAAGGGTTACTTTTTTCCACAGCGAGGACCAGAGTCAGAGCCAGCTCTTTCCTGTAAGAGTGGATAATGCCACAAGATGCGCTGAGCCTCCGCCCCCTGCTCCTCCTGCTCTCCTGATGGGGGCACAGCTTACAAACGCAAATCTCTCTCACTAGCAAAGGCACATGGTTCTCTGCTCATCAGAGCAAACAGGAGTTTTGGGACCAGGGATGGACTTGCACTGGGTTCCCAGCTGCAGAGCCACACCAAAGGCAGGGGATGGGAACTATTGCCCAAACGGCAGGACAGAGGCTTTGCTGTTGAGCAGACAAATGCAGCAGGACAGTCACGAAAACAGCAAGGGCTGTTTGCAGTGAAGCAAGTCTTCCAGGAAATGACTTAATCCAAGAATGGTTTGGGTTGGAAGGGACCTTAAAGACCATCTAATTCCAACCCCCCTGCCATGGACAGGGACACCTTCCACTAGATCAGGTTGCTCAAAGCCCCATCTAACCTGGCCTGACCTGAGTGGTCCATCCATCAAACCCATGTCTCTGTAATTCAGAGAAAAGGATGTTGTGCAGGGAAGTGTCAAATGCTTTGCACAAGTCCAGGTAGATGATATTAAATACTCTTCCCTTCACCCATGTTATAACCCCATCATAGAAGGCTCAAATTTGTCAGGCATGATCTGCCCTTCCTTATTGAAGCCATGCTGGCTGTCACCAGTCACCTCTTGTTTTTCCATGTGCCTTGGCACAGCTTCCAGGAGGATCTGCTCTTGAGCAAATGCAGAGCTACCATTCATACTTTGTTCCCTCATGTCCCTGATCCACACGGAATTGCATGCTGGTAGTAGATGGGCGTTTTGCTTTCTTTTTTTTTTTTTTTTTACATAGATTCGGTTCAGAGTAGAGTTCAGATGGAAAATCAGCAGTGTACTGTCTGGTTGCAGAGGGCCCAGACTGCTGGATGACCCAGTGGACAGAGCTGAAAGCACCGTATCTGTACAAGCCACAGCCAGGAGGTGATGTAGTCTGTGCTCTTCGCTGCAAGAACCCTTTGGGGGGCCTCCACGAGGAAGGTGGAGGAAGAACTGCAAAGCTGCGTATGGGCTCATTGGGTGGATAGAGGAGCCAGAAGCTTGTGCTCACCCTTCTGCATTTTGTCCTCTTTCTCACAAAGTCCATGCTGTGGTGTTCTGAGATCTAGGCTTTGCTAAAGAGCTTGGGTGAGGGGTGTAGAAAAACAGTTTCACATGTCCAGCACTATTGTGACTGTTCAGGGCAGTGGAGCAGATTGTAGGGGTTTCCTTGTTCAAGTCCCCAGCTGCAGATGGTTTCTGGAAGGCTAAAATCTCTTATCTGGCCTTCCAGATAAGGGATTACCTGGGTAAGGTAGAAAAGGGGCACTGTTGGTAGACATCAAGCACCTTCCAAAAACTCTGTTGGGAAAATGTCCCTGGGCACAGACACCTCCATTGACTTTATTCTCCCTTCTCTCAGACCTAGGTGCATTGTGGCAGTTGGTGATATCCAAGCGTACAGAGTACATGGGGACGGTTGAGACCCCATTTAGGTGTCCTTATACTGAGCAGAAAAGAAATGCCTTTGGCATCCTCTAACTTGGACTCTTCAGAGATGCTCACAAAGGATGCCCTGAGAAGAAAGTGCTCAGTTCTTCAAATGCTGCGAGTGCAAAAACTATCCGCAGTAACTTGTAATAATTGAAGGCCAAAGTGCTTGAGACAGAAACAGGCATATGTTTGCAAACAATGGAACTGAGATACAATGAAAAGAAATTATTATTGTATGCAGGGGCAGTTAAAAAATAGCAGCTCCTGTTGAGCCTGAAGCTCTAGGACATTTCCTTAGAATATCTATGCTACAAATGACTGAAAACTAGAAAAACAAAACTGCCATGGGGAAGAGTGTTGGAGAGATCAAGGGCACAGCTGGATTTCTGGTTCTGCAAAATGGGGAATCACTGACCTGAAATGGCCTGGAGGGTGTGTGGTTTGGTCTTCTGTTTTTCTATCTATCCCCTGTAAGTTTTAACCTGTTAGTCTTTAAGTTCCTGCAAGTTTTATGGAGATATGTGGCTGGGTGGAGGAGAGAGACCCAGAAGCGTGTGCCGTGCTCTGCTATGACCTGCTCCAGGAGGCAGTGGATGGCAGCAAGGGTTCAGCCCGAGCACAGCGTGTGCTTCCCCAGGGCCTGCGGGGACCATCCTGCGGGGCAATCAGATGATGCAAAGTGGACCTGATGGGATTGCTTCAGATTGCCATCTTTAAGGTCCAAACAAAAGCAGAGCCATCCCAGACAAATAGTCCTGGGAGTATTGTGAAGTGTCCTGGTCCTCGCAGTGCAGGAGCGTCTTTCAGCTCTTCTGCTGCAGGAAAACCACAGCAAATGGTCTGCTTAGGATTGCTGGGGCTTTAGTTTGCTTGGGAGTCTGCTTTGCAAATCGCTACTGCATGCCTCAGAGTAGGCTGGTTGTCTTCCAGAGAGGCAGCTCCAGTTGTTCCAGAAGAAACCCTGCCACCCTGCAGGTGAAGGTATCTTCATTTCAGCTTTCTTTTTTTGCTTTTCTTTGCACCCTCCATGTGATTCACATTGTCCCATTGGAGCGTTCTACTCGTAGCAGCATCTCATTGCAGTTTGAATTTGCTCAAGTGTGATTTTACTTTGCCTTCTGGCACGATGCTGAGGAATTCCTGAGCACCAAGCTCATTGCCCATTAGCTGCTCCTCTTTGGCTTCCTACCAACCTTTACATGGTATTTGTTTTTACTGTTTTACAGTAAATTATTGTCCTGTATCACTGATACATCAACAGCTGAGACCCTCTTTCTGTCATACAAAACCATTTTCTGTTTCTTCCTGTGAGTTTAGGCAAAGGTCCATGCAATTTCTGCATGTGATTTTGCTGCTGTATTTTTTCCAAATCTTCCTCTGCACTTATGCACCTTCTTACTTGATTTTTTTTTTTTTTTGCATTTGCTCTTGCATAAGTATTGGCGTGCTGCTTTCCTTGAGTGTTCCCGCCCTTGCCACTCAATGAATTAATTCTTCCCTGCTTCATTCCCTTTGCAAATGAGCTTGTTTGGTAGCTCTGTGCACATCCAATAGCTCTTTGAATGTGGCTCTCACAAACAGGTACTTGAAGGCAAACTCGTGCATTTTTAGTCCTGTTAACAGTCTATCTCATATTGGTATACCTCTTGGATTTGGTCATGAGGCACTCACGCTTTATGTCATTTGGTAAGGCACCAGTTTTGTGTTCCTCTATAGTCTTGGTTACTAATTTAACATATTCCAGGCTTTGAAGGTGCTCCTGGAATACACCTAGGACTTTGTTGAGGGCATGCCATACGTGGATGAGACAAACAGCAGAAGGGAAGTTTGTAGGTGGGAAGTTTGTCTGTTTTGGAGAGATAGAGCTGGAAAGGGGGAGAGATGTCTGGATATTTTGAGCTGTTGGTTAAGGACAGGGCATGTCTGTGATGCTTTGATGTAGTCTGTGTCAAGGAAGGTGCTGTCAGTGCTCTGCAGAGGTGCCTGTGGTGATGGTGGCTGTGTCTCCCATTGCTGGAGCCCATGGTGGAGAAGCAGGATGCTTCACCTGGAGATGTCCCACTGCCATGTGTCCTACAGCCAGCCACTGCTGGAGGGACACCAGACTGGTGCCGCTGGTGCTGGGGAGCCGTTCCCAGCTCAGCCAGATGGGGCACGGCACGGGACAGAGGCACCAGGGGTTTCAACACTGGCAAGAGACTGGGTGCGCGCTAACCTCCCTGGCAGGGAGCAACCCGCGCCTCGTAGTTTCTTATCTTATCTCCAGGAGATAAATGTGCACAGAGTGCTTGGCTCAGCGAGAGGGAATGCTGCTGGTGGCTGACTGGCCACCCAGCAGATCAGCCAGCCTGGAGCTCTGGGCGCTGGCTGTACCACAGCCCTTGCTTGCCATGGGCAGGACTGGCTCTAGCAAGTGGTTAAATCTTTTCTTTTTTTCTGTACCTTTGCCAAGCTTTCATTTCCTGGGGAGAAATGGCAATGCTTGGCACCTGTCTCCTGGAACTTATTTTTTCTGTATTTTCTTCTGATTGGAAAGGTCTTTAGGCACTTCTAGCACTGAAGCTGAAAAAAAAAAAAAAAAAAAAGTATTCTTTGCCTATGTTAATCTGTTCTTTGGAAGCTGTTTTACCTTCCTGCTGAGTTTGGAAGGCATTGTGAAAAACAGATGGTGAAACCATAGTAAATCAGTTCAGATACAGGTGCAAATGGGTGATTTTTTTACAATATACATATATTTTATAATATATATAATGATATTAAATGCTTTATTTTATTGCCAGTTATGTTATGTGGATCTTCACTATTTCCAGTCAAGGAGTATAACCTAAAACCTTCATCCCAATTCTTAGTCTGTACCAAAACTGAGAGCAATATCAGTCAAAGCTAATGAGCTAAATATAATTTGAAGTTCTGTTTGGCCATCCCACTTAAACATAAAATATTCTGACCTAACAGTATTAAAACGTGGTTTTGGTGCAAAATGGCATGATAATGAAAACCCTGTCTCAGATAAATAACTGTTCCAAAGGGAATGGGATTTCTGCAGGAATAAGTTTTAATGGAAAGGGACTGCAGAATGAGTAAAGTGGATTTTTTTTTTTTTTAATTTTTATTTTTTTTCCCATCATCTAATAATAAAAGTAGAAATCTGACCGAACTGTATTTATGGTTTAATCATTGTATTTGGGCTGAGACCTAAGTGCTTAAGGATTTAATTACCAAAGACAGGGCTTTGGAAAGTACAATGAAGCCTGAGGATAAATCATATGGGGTTTGTAATCTTAAACTTCAAAAGGGTGGTGGAACTTTCTGGTGGATCTCAGAAGGGTGACCTTGGTGCTGCAGTCTCACGTTGTCCGTTGTGTCACCGGCTGCCTGGGTCTCGCAGCAACGTCTTGCACTGGATGTGCCTGGGGAGCCTGTGCGTGCTGCCGGCCGCTTTCCTTCCCCCTTGGCTGCACCCACCCTCACCACTGGCATTGCTTCTCATGCGTCTCTTCTCCCCCATGCAGGTGGTGAAGGAAGCCCGAAGCCCAGGACGGTGTGAGCAGGAGGGCTGCCATGCGAGGATGTGCCCGTGCCCTTGCTGACCTTCCAGCCGTCCCCGTCCCTGGCTTGTGTCCTGTCCAGCGCGAGGGCTGCAGCGGGGCGCTGCTCGGCTCGCCATGGGAGGATGCTTCTCCAAGCCCAAGCCAGGTGACGGCCGTGGCGGGGATGTAGGTCAGCAGCAGCTCCGCGGGCGCCGCTGGGGAATGTTAATTCTCTGCTCCTGCGGGGAGGATTACAGCCTGATAATCCCCCAAATTCCTGTGCTCTGGCTGCGGCGGGGAGTCCCGCGGGGCTGTGGGGGTGTGCAGGGTGGGCAGGAGGAGGCTCGGCTGTGGGGGAATGCAGGGCACGCGCCCAGCCTAGAGCCACCATGGATGCAGAGGCTGCAGGAACGTTTCCCTCCCAGAGTGACCTCCCTTCCCTGTCGGCTGCAGTTCTCATCACTAGCTGGTTTCCAGCTGCCTTGTGGCCCCACACAAATACTCTGGACCTCAGCTGCATCCCACCCAGTCCCAGGCTGCTGCCTGCCTCTGGCTCCTGACTGATCTCCTCTAACCATTGCCGCCCTTCCTGTTTCTCCCCATCCTTTTAGGCACCCATTCCTGCCATCCCCTGGCAGACACACCTGGGGAAATACCCGGCCCTCTCATGGCCCGGCATGTTTGTGTGGCAGCTGTCCTGGCATAGGTGTGTGTGGCTCAGGCACCTTCCTTGATACTGTCCTAGACGTCTCCCAGGATGGAAGGCAGCAGGACCATCTTCTTGATTTCTTTGTGTTTTCTTTGTGTTTTCTCAGTCCCACCAGACCAGGCCTGTACCTAGGTCACGCTCTGCTCTCTAGGTTGTGTTTTCTTCGTGAAGCTTGCTCATGCGTTCTGTCTCTGGTGGGTGAAGCACCCATTGGTGGCTGGATATTGAGGATGTTTCCTCTCTTCCTGCACACTCGCAGTGTGTCTCAGACATTCCCTCAGCGCTGAGCCTCCTGGGGCTCTGCATCGCTCACCATGCACAGTCCCTGAGGGCTCACAGGTGTCAGGTTGGTGTTACCAAGGAGAGTTTGTGTCCTGCATTTCATCTTGGCCACCTGAGAAGGACCTGAAGGACTTCCCTGTCCTTGCCACCTGCTCATGCCCAAGTGAAAGTGAAATCAGCTCACGGCGCTGATCTGTCAGATCAGTCAGCCATCCACGTGTAGCAACTCTGGGTGGAAAAACTCCTGTTATGGACCTTTTTTGGGGCAATTTGTCTCCACTGTCTCAGGCAGTGGGGATTTCAGGCTGAAGGATTCGAGAGTTTGTTGCTGTGATACATGTCTGCAAGCCACCAAGTGTCCCTAGACTGAAGTTGTCTGCCCTTGCTTTGCGTACAAGTTCTCTTTGATGCTGAAGTGGGCAGTTTCTGAGACACAAAGGAAAAAAATTAAGGATGGTTTCTGTCATTGACCTGCGCTGTGATTATTTCACTGGAGATTGTGGTGCCCAAATAAGAAGGCATTGGATGCTGTGGTCAAATTCCTGTCTTCACATTCCCTGCAGAACTGTAAATTTCCTTTTGTGAAGAACCACGCTGTTTCTAGCCTTCCTTGAAGTCTTTAAGAAGTGAAAACACATCCAGGAATAAACACCATCATTGAATGAACTTGTAGCAAAGTCTGCTGGCAGTTCCACTTTATTTTGTATACCATCAGCAAAATTGTGTTTAATCTTGGACTGATGCAGAAACAGAAGTGCTCTGCAGGCGCATTTCCTGAGCTGCGTATTTTCATGCGGAGCTGTATTTGCATTGTAGGGCAAATGACTGAAAATGCCATCCTGCAAGCAACACTCCTGCAACTCTGTTTTTGATTAGCAGCCTTTAGAATCTTTTGATGAGCCTTTCCCCAGCCCTTGTTAGCACACCAATGACTGCAAGCGCTTCACCTTGGTGGTTATAAAACCTCCAAGTGCAGTGAGATAAACAAATAGAGATTTGCAGATACTGACTGCTCTGCCAGAGGTTTCACAACCTTTTTATGACACACGTTTTTCGTGTTTCTTGCAGGAATAGTGAACTATCAGAGCTAGCCTCTGGACTTTACTATTTCTAAAAATCCACTTATCCCCTGCACAAATGAGGAGCAGGCCATGCAAGGACAAAGTAGCGCTGTTTTCTCTATTAGTACTGCTTCAACATGAAGGAAATATTGCAGGTAAAGCCTGAAGTCAATAGAATTTAACTTATTTAGAGACTTTTGAGAAGTCTGTATGAGGTCCTTATCTGCTCCATCTTCTTACACCTGAGAGAGACCCTCAGTTTCCCCAAACAGCCTCAGCATTTCTTAAGATAACCTTGATAACACATTTCTGTATTCCAGGAAGACCTTTTGATGGGCAGATAACCAGTGCAGGAGTGGAGTCCTGCAGGCAGTAAATAACTGTGCTGGCTGCACCCAGCCCCAAAGTCTGCTGCTGCAGAGCCCGACCAATCCTGATATAAATATCAGTGTTTAATTAAGAACTTATGTTCAAGTAGCAATGTAATCTCCTGTTATTTCTGGTGCTGCAGTCCCATGACTCCAGATACTGTTCTGAAGCCTAGCCCTCAGTCTCTGCGTATACATATATTTATTTTATTATTATTATTATTATTATCATTATGTTTGTCACATCTCTCACTGCCCATGTCCTGGGTTTTGGGATCTTGGTAAGGGTAGAACCAGACACATTTGATCTCATGATTTTGTCATTAACTCTACCATCTTTTGAGTCTCTTTCAGGCCACAAAGAGGGCAGGGCAGTGTCAAGGTCCCCAACGAGTCCCACCACCATGTCCTCACTCCCTGCTGGCTTCAGAAAGCTAAACCTCACAACAACAAGCTGGGCTTTCAGCCTCTGCGCACTCGTACTGTGCTGATGTTCCATCACCTACTGCTCTCAGTGCTTCTCTGTTTTCCACCGGTAGCTCTCTGAGCTGTTGAGATTTTACAGTAGGAGACTTGTTGGATTTTTACACTAAGCTATTCCCTACCCTCCAGTGCTTGCTTGCCATGGGCCTGCACCGCTGTACCTGTAGGTTAAGGACATCTCACACAGAGCTGGGGCTGTGCTGGGGGGATGATGATGATGATGAGAAGAAGGCTGGGACAAGGAAGCACTGGGCAGGGCCATGTGGGCAGGAGGCATGGGTGAGCATGTGTACATGTAGATGGGGGCTGGGGTGGACAAAGGGTTGGGAGAGGCAAAAGGGAACCAGCCTGTATGGAGACAAGGGACCTGAAATAGTGGGATAAGACCTTGTGCTTCATTTTCCTTTCCTTGGTGACATTTGTTCAGAGCTCGGTGGCATACCAGTCCCTGCTCAATGAGAGCTGAGCAACATGCAGAATGCTGCAGTGTAGTGGTGCCAGAGAGCTGCTGCTTTCTGCAGGTAGCTTCCTGACAGGGAAACAAGCAAAAGGCTCAGATCTAAATTTCCATCTTCATTCATGCAAGTTCAGGTGCTCCGTGTGCTCACATGATCCAAACATCGTTTGGAAAACTAAATTTTGAGACAGCCAGCCAGTTGCTAGGGGGTTTGTAACGAGCAGAGAATTCAGCAGCATCAGCATCGCTAAAGGAATCATCCCGCACAGGGGGCTGCTGCAGCGGTGATGCCCGGCTGTGGGTCCAGCAACCCTGTGTGGGTTGGGGGCAGACAGCAGTCCAGGGCACTTTGTTTTCATGCTCACTAAAAATACCTCATTTTGATGCTTGATTTTTAGCAACCCCAGTATCGCCTGTTACAGAGCTGTTAGTCACAAGAAACTGTGGCTGCATTAGCTCCTGCTGAATTACTGATCAACCTCATAATTGTATGAAGTGATTCTCGCGTTTCTTTGGCTGAAAGTACTTTGCAGGAAATGACATAAACAGATGTATATTACATTGCCTGGCTCTGTCCTGGAAAATTCATGCCTGCTTTTCCAAATGCCATAGGACAGCCACACTTAAAAAAGCAGTCTCTTTGCTGGGTGCCTGCTGGAGTGGAGCTGTGTCACTGCACTGCCCCTGGAGAGAACCAGGAAGACATGGGCTTATCACAGCGCTTGTTATTTCAGTGCACAGAGCTGGACCTACTTGTGTGCAGTAACTCCTGCAGATGGCAGATACAGTGATGCAGCAGAAGTTCACATTTTCTGTCTTTCCATCAGTTCAGCGTAGGCACGTAGATCTTCACTTTTCTGGCTCTGTCCTTTGGTGTCCCCCAGTGTGCCAGAAGTGGAAAAGTGTGGTTGTCCTAAACAGGGCACAGCTGCAGAGTTCTGCGTGGCCGTGCCAAGGCGGGCGAGGGGCAGCCTCTGTGCTCTGACTGCAGCAGCATGGCTGGAGCATCTCCTTTGAGATCATCTCTTGGTGATTTCCTTTGCTCCTTTCAGCTCTAGTGTCTTCCCTGCTGAGAAAAAAATATTTGTTTTCCCTAATTTGTCTGGTATCTACTCGTTTATTGAAAGATTGCCGATGTGGTAACCTCCATGCCAGCCTTTTCCTCATCTCTGCTTCTGGATTGAGAGAAATCATGTGAAATGTGCTGACATCTCCGCTCATCTCAGCTGGACTGTATACTCAGCTTTGTTAAGCAGGAAACAGTGGGGCTTTGCTAGTGCTTGGGATGCCTCTTTGGTCTCTGGCAATTATACCCAGCTCACTATAAAATCCCCTGGTGTTTATTATAAATATTAATGGCTTTCGTTTCATGAGGTGCCTAGGAGATAAAGTGATATTTTATGCTTGCTTGACAGCTATGGACCTGAAATATATATTTTTAAAGTCAAAGCTGCCATCTGGCATGACTGATTTGAAAACACATTTCCTTGAAGGCCCTGGCATGTACAGTGACTGTCTTCCTTCTCCTGTGGTATTCAGTGGCACCCCAGTGATGCTCAGAGACCCTAACTAGTCATACCCAAGGCTGGGTGCCTAGTACCATCAACGACCAGTGAAATTCTTCCCACTTTCTGTCGCTCACAAGTTGGAGTCTCTAGGAACAAGCTGATGTGGGAGCACCTCTCCTGGCAACTCCTAGCACCACTGCGTGGGTACAAGGGGTTCCCATTACAGGGGGCAGCTTTCTTGGCTCCCACGCAGAGGACTTCTGTGTGGGTGTGATCTTCACGAAGGTGTCGGGAGGGCCCCTGTGCCCCCACGCCTCTGCACGGGTCGGAGGGGCAGGTTGGAGCTGGGACATCGCCACTGCCCAGCTGGTGGCAGGCTGCTGCCACCAGGGCACGGGGCCAGGCGCGGGTGGATCACACTGGCAGGGCTCAGACACGGACATTCAGCCGAAAGGTTGAGACTAGAAGAGTGCTTGCCCAGCTCCCACCTGGGCACAGATCCTCGTGCTTTGCCAGAATCTGTCACTTGGCCTTACAGGGCCAGGGATGCTTTTATGGTCAAACTTGCTCAATAGTATAAACTTAACTAAACCAGACAATTCTTGCTTTTCCCCTGTAATGCTGAATATTCACTCTACACTGAAAACCTCTTACAGAAATAATGTTGAGCATTTTTAATACTAGTTCCTTATTAATTGCTCTCCATCTAATGAACCGGCTTTATACACCATTCAGTGTTGGCTTTTGCTTCCAGGTAATGTTATCTATGAGCAATCAAAAGATTTTTTTGAAGTCTATTTGAGACCTAGAGTTGTTGGTGCGCTCACGCTTAACTTCCTGAAGCTATTTTCCGTTAAACAGGACAGGAACTGTGATAGATGGATTGTTTTGCACCAATGACTTATGCCTGCTCGCAAGAATATTTACTTTATGAATGCCAAGGTGCACAGCTGAGAAAGAATAGTGGAATAATGGACTCAAGTAATCAAGCCAAGTTTGATATCAAATATTTTTTTCCCAAGCAAGCTGACAGAAAATGTCAGTTCTGATGACATTTGTCAGCCCCTTTTGAAGTCCAAGGAAGGAGGGAGAGGCATCATGGCAGCAAAACCTCTGGCTTTGTTTTAATGGAGATTTGTTTGTTCCTGCAGTTGAAGTGAAAATTGAGGTGGTGATACCCGAGAAGGAGAGAAGCAAAGAGGAGATGTCACCCAATGGGAAAGCCAGCCCATTGATTTACAAAGTCAATGGGACTGCCCGGCATTATCATCTCGAGGAACATCCCATTGCCAGCAATCCTTACCACAACCCAAAGGATGTGGTGGAAGCATCTGTGTGCCATGTGAAGGACCTGGAGAATGGACAGTAAGTGCCTAAAGTCTTTATAGGTAGCTTGAAAAATCTTGGGAGACCTTATAATTCAAGCTAAACCCTCTGCCTGGTTCTTTAGTTTCTGGAGATGATGATTTAACTTGTTAAAATGATTTTTTGCTTTCATATCTTGAATAAAATAACATCACAGACAAGTAGCAACAACTGTTTTTTACCTGAATTATTGCTGTTCCCTTCAAAGTGTGCAGTCCTCCCTGGGACCCGTCTTAGACAGACCTGATGTTCTGTAACAGAACTTCTCAGCAGACTCTGTTCAGCTTGTGTTAGACAACCTTGGCAATCATAAATTTACAAATTTATTATTAATTTATTATTTAAATTTCCAAATAATTTACAAAATAAATGTAGTGTTCTAGCCTTAGTATTTTTATGAAGCAGCATGAATAGTGCATGTGTGGGATGGATGGGGTCGATCATGTGCTCCACCATTTCTGCAGTGCCTTGTTTCTCCAGCTGAGCTCATTTCTTTCAACTTGTTCATTCACCAAAAATGCAATTTTCCAAAGTTTTGGCTAATGGCGACACACTTCAGCTGTGCACAATTTCACCCTGATTTAAGACTTTTCTGGACTCTGAAAAGTGCCTGTCCCAGTCACTGAGCTATACAGGCACATTTTTCTTACCTGGGATAGATGGGCCTTTTCTGCAGCGTGTTCCATTAATATGACAGAATCCAAGCAGGCTGAACTGTGTGAAAAATAATGTAATTTGACTCCAGTGAGCAGCTGGGTGATGTTGGATGTGTTGGATGCAGTTGGAATCTGGGAGTATTTGCTTTAATTTGCTATTGCATGTGATGATACTCTAGAATAATATGTGATGATGATCTAGAATAATCCATTTAATACAAGTTACTTCGTGCTAAACTTATGGGGCATCATGAGCTATAAATTCTTGTTAGCAAAGTTCATCCAGGAATAAACTGTGCTTCATCTCCGAGAATTTATGTATTAAACCGTTCTACAAAGGGATGCACCGGGCTCTCTGCTGGATTAAATCTTCATGTGAGGTTTGGGCAACTCTGCGATTTCTGCTGCTGCTCAGAGGAAGGATGGAGGCCTCTGGTGAGAGACTAGGGTGAGGCATCAGTAAAGACACACCGGGTGTAAGGAAGGCACAGTGGGTGTAAGGCTGCTTCGGGCAAGTGATGGACAGAGGCAAGGCAGGGGGAGTAGGACCTGGGGAGAGGACAGGCAGGTACTGGAATGGCCTTGTGGTTAGAGCAAAGCCAAAAAGAGACACAGTCCTGGGGAATATTTGTTGCACAGGGGCGATCCTGAGTGTGAATCTGCCCTACTGAATTTCCAGAGTCAAGAGGGAGCAGATGTAGCCTGATGGCTGCTGTAGTCATTGCAGCCAAGGAAATGCCAGGCGCTCGTGGAGGCAGCTTCTGCTAACTTTATGTCTGGGGTGTTCCTAAAAGAGTTTGCTGTGTTTTGGTGCCCCAGTGCAAGAAGCATATTGGAAAACTAGGGATTAGGTAAGTATATTGCCTGGAAAGCATGCAGTATAGCAGAGAAAATGAGTGGAAGAGCCTGGTTTACTCTGTAGGTCACAGAGGGGTGAGAGGCTGCAGCATGCAAGAACACATATGCTGTAGCAGAAAGCTCCTTGGTTGAACAGGCAACAGCTAAGGCAAGAGCTAGAAGCTGTAATCAGTCAGGAAACTGGCTCACAATTCAACTGTGTGCATTTAACTACTGAAACAAGTTTTACCAAGTACTGCAGCAGATTTCCCAACAGTGGACATTTTAATATGCTTTTTCTAATAGAGTTAGTTTTTAACTTTCTGGCACCAGGATGGTCTCAGCAGAACCAGTGAAGGATTCTGGTGCATGAGCTCTGCTACTGCCTTGCCCATTCTCCGGGGTGTCCAGGGTGGGGAGCACACAGTTGGCTGTGTCTTTGGTTCAGGGAGCTGCACCCAGAAAGCAGCCCCCAGCCACCTGCGCCTCCTCTACCATGTCCTTTGTGTGCCAGAGCTGAGCTGGTGCTGCCCAGGTTAGAAGGGAGTTGGGCAAGAGGACAAATTTACCGCTGGGGAAACAGCTCAGTGGGGAGCAGTGCAGTGCCAGTCGCTCTCTTGCTCACTTTGGACTAAGTGCGTGCTTGAGAGCTTGCAGGTGGCTGTGTGTTGCCTTCAAGATGCCAGGACTTGTTTTTTCCTCTGTCAGATCACACAGTTCCTTAGGTAAGTTGTAAACTCGCTTATCTTATCTTATCTTCCTATGTAGTTTTGGTTGTCATTTAACGAGAACCACAGGTTTTATCTGAAGCACTGCACAGCTGAGGAATGCAGCAGGACTTGTATTGCTCTATTCCCATTGTGCTGACTGAAGGACACCCGAGTGCCAAGTGTCCTGCACGGGGAGGGAGCAGAGCTGCCTTGCTTGGGAGTGCGTCTGCCAGCTTACAGGGCAGAATGGCTCCCAGGGCAAGTGTGATGAGCTCTGCTGCTGCTTTTGACCCAGGTAGCAAAGAAAGTCAGCATCTGCTGTTACTCTAGTGGGACAGTTCGTGCAGGTGAAGCATACATGTGCCTGAGGACTTGTCCGAGGTAGGTCTGGTGTTTCAGGTATGCTTGTGGACTGGTCTCACACCCCTCTTCACCAGGAGAAGTGTGTCTGCAGCCTGATGTTACCCAAACCGCAATGAGCTTGCAAAGTGAGTCCTGCTCGTCTGAGACCTGGGGGTGTTGTGTGCATACACAGCATTTGTGGCTCGCACATGGCACAGGGGGTTTGCTGTGTGCACACCAGTGATACATACAGTACACCTAATGCAGCCGGAATGTGCCAGGCTTGCTGCTGAGACGTTCTGCTTAGTTCAAAGGGAACAGCTGGGATTTCTGGATAAACGTCAAGTTCTGAAGTTCAGCTTTCTGGTTTGGGGAGAGGAAACATCCCAGGAACAGCAGGTCTACACTAGCTTTGTGCCCAGCTCTCTGCAAGGGTAGGGCTTCTTGCCTCTCTGCATTGGCACCTCACAGAGGGCTCTGGATTGCATGGGGTATAGTAGGGCTATGAAGTGGAAACACTCTGCAGCTCTCTCTACAATTACCTACCTGAAAGGAGGTTGCAGCGAGGAGGGTGCTGGTCTCTTTTCTTGGGTGACTAGGGATAGGATGTGACACAATGGCCTCAAGTTGCACCAGGGGAGGTTTAGGTTGGACATTAGGAAGAATTTCTCCATGGCGAGGGTCATCAAGCATTGGACTAGGCTGCTTAGGGAAGTGGTGGAGTTTCCATCCCTGGAGGTATTTAAGAGATGTGTGGATGTGGTGCTTAGGGATGTGGTTCAGTGATGGGACGTGGTAGGTCAGGCTGATGATTGGATTTTTGACCTTGAAGGGCTTTTCCAACCTATATGATTTTCTAAACTTCAGCTTCCCAGCACTGATAGCATCATTAAACACATATTCAGCAGGCGGGGATGCTGTGGTAGCTTTTTGGTTTTGGTTTTGCAGAGAGGGTGAGTGATTGGCAAAAGTGTGCTTTTGGCTAGGGCAAGGGTGGCTGGGGCTAGAGCCTGATGTGGCTGGTGGGGGACCCCTCATGAGACCATAAACTTTGTATACAGGATTCTTGCTGTGCTAATTATGCTTTTTCCAGGGTATCTCCACAAGCAACAGCTGTGCTTCAAAGAGCACCTGACTGTTTCCTGGGGGATTGCCTGCATTTAGGTTGGCTCCTGTAAAAGCGTGAAGCTGAGTGCTGGGGCAGCAGGGAGACAAAACCCCACTGTGATGCAGAGTTGGGCCAGCAGCCTGAGCAGGAGGGCAGGTTGCCATATGACTTTTGTTCTGCAAAACAGCAGAAGAAAAGAACAAGGGAGTCAGGTGTAGATGTCGTGGGGTTTCTATCAGAAAAATGTGACCCATATGACGTGGCCAGGACCAGAGCCCAGCCCCTGATGCAGAACACACAAAGGGTCACAGGTTCCTCTCCTGGGCACTGCCTCACTTCACTCTCAGAGGTGTTGTGTTTGGCTCTCAGAAAGCACCAGCCTGGGGACCTGCTGACTGCTCTCTGGCCAGGAGGGGAGTTGATGCCGCGGCAACACCAGGCTGGCTTTTTGATTTCACTGCTATTGACAAGCTTTAGTCTGACCCTTAAATGGCCTCCTGAGCTTGTGGAGAAGCCATTAGCCATGTCCCAGCCATGCAGAGATGCTCTGGGCCACCTCTGAGCACAGTGACAGACACAGAAGCTGCCACCTGGTGACCCAGCTTGGATCTGGTGTGGGCTGGCAGCAGCAGAGCCACCTCCAAGGCCAGCTCGGTGGCAGGGGTGGCAATACCTGGGAGCCACCCAGAGCCATTGGTGAGCAGTTTGGAGGAAGGAGGAGCTGGGCAGGGTGGAATGGGGCTGGAGTGCAGGGTGAAGGGCTTGGCACCAGCTGTTCTGCCACCTGCTTCTGTGCTCCTCCTCCTTAGGATGCGTGAGGTGGACCTGGGCTGCGGGAAGGCGCTGCTGATCAAGGAGAGCGGCGAGTTCTACGCCATGGGACACAAATGCCCTCACTATGGGGCCCCGCTGGTTAAAGGTCTGTCTGTATCACTTGCTGTGCGAATAAAAAAGGGAAGCAAAGCGTTTGCGAAGGGCAGCCCTGAGGTCCTTCATGGGTGCTGCGGGGAGCATGGGGTAGTGCCATTCCTCTTACTCAACTTCATCCCAGCATCTTCTTGGTGAGGGAAATGTGTCTTCAGAAAGGTGGCAGTGCAGAAGCCTCCAAGAGTACTCAGCCTTGGGTTTGGTTTGCTGGTGAACTCACTGACACAGACCCGGACACAGGCCTGAGGTTTACTTGGGTGACTTCAGAGAACAAAACTCATCTATCGTCATTACATGTTGTCTCTTCAGCTGGGGTCTGAACCTCTCTTGGACTGTGTGAAACAGCCTCAGCTCACTGCATCCAAGCAGAGCCTTGTTTTATGGGGCTTTGTTCTGTTCATTGGTTTTCAGCCACTGAGGAGTTAAAAGATGTTTTAAATGAAAAAAACAATCTTCTGCATTTTATGATTATTTTTCAGGCCACGCAGTCTTAAAAAATAAAAATCCACAACTCCTTATAAATCAAAATCGTGTTCATGAGGGAAGGGATCTTTGGTCCGATGGAATTATTTCAGCAGCAAAAAGACATGTCTCTGTTGTCAGTGGTGGAAGTGGGGTGATGTCCAGTGGTTTGTCCTCATGGTACCAGAAGCCTGAGTAAGGGCCCCTGGTAGTGCCATCTTGGCCGGGTGCCTTGACTGTGGGCACTTGGCTGAAGGTGGAGTGCTGGGGAAGATGGCAGAGTGTCCTCACCTGCTGTCCTGGCACCAGCAGCCCTGCAGCAGTGCTGGGTGCAGGCAGGCATGCTCTCGGCCTTGCTTGTCCCCCTCTGGTGTCAACAACCTGCTGAATAGGACAGAAGGTCCTCACACTGCTTCTGTCCCTGCAGCACATGGATGGGAAGCCCACCTGCCTGTCAGAGACCCGTGGCAGGTCCCCAGGGCAGTGGCCTTGCACAGCGATTGTACTGGGGATGCAGGAGGGGCGTCCCTGCATCTAGTGGGTGACAAGGCATGGCAGTGCAGCAAGCAAATACACCAACTCAGGATGAGTCCAGCACAGCTGAACTGTAGCAGTTTACTCTGCCACGAGCCAGTTCTTTCAGGCAAGGAAAACCAAAGTCCAAGGTAGCAGACTCAGAGCAAATACTTATGAGGAGTGACCTCATTGCTTTGAACATGCCCTGTGCTATTCCAGTGGCATGCATACTCCTTGATGTGTCAGCATCTGTTCTGACATAGGCTTGCTCTATGTGATGCTCTGCTTGAGGCACTGCTTGCTTGTAGTGGTACTGCTCTTGTAGAGATGACCACAGGACCAGGAGACCACAGCCCCTGGCCCTGCTGGAGAGTGAGATTATCCTGTAGGCACAGCAGAGAGCTGGTGGAGCTGTGCATGGAGGCATTGGAAGGGCACTCTCAGTGAGGGCATCTGAGCTAGGATCCCACACCCAGGATCCCAGTTAGCACCTCACCCTCTAGCCCAAATGGTTGGACCAGTCCCATGCACAAGCTGGAGAAACCCACATGAAGCAGCCAAGATGCTGCTGACCATCCACATCCATGACAGCTGCCATGTGTCCTGCAGGAGAGGTGACAGCTCTAGATAAAGAGAAGAGTGTCACAGATACGTGTTCAGAGTCTGGGCATTGAAACTACTCTGTGTGGAGGTGTATAGCTCCTGCCACTGCAGCAGGCTCTGGACAGTAAACTCTGGCCTTCAGGAGGTCAACCTTGCTCAGCAGTTTTGGTGAAACTGTGAAGAATTCTAGAATCCTAGGAGTGTATTGGCAGTGAGACCTGGCCTCTGCCACCTGTGCCCTGTCCAGGTGGCAGCAGCTTGACCTCAGTGGGCTGTGGGCAGGGACGTACTGATGTGGTTATGCTGTCTTTCATGCAGGGGTTTTGTCCAAAGGAAGAGTCCGCTGTCCCTGGCACGGAGCCTGCTTCAACATCAGCACTGGTGACATAGAGGACTTTCCTGGCTTGGACAGCTTGCCTAGGTTCCAGGTGAGACCTTTGTTCCTGCAGCAGAGGAAATGAATGTTAGCATGGCTTCTGCAGAGTTGTGGAGCAAATATTTCCCACGCACATGGTGGGATGGCCTGTGGAGAGCGTAACACCCAGCACTCCCTCCTCCCTGCATCTCCCCTTGTCATTCTGTCTGCACCCTCTGGGTCAGACACTCCTGGGAAAGTCAGGGTTGAGGTGCATGGTCCGGGAGGCTTCTTGTGCAGGAGAAAGCAGCCCTCAACCTGGGAGAGAAGTCAGGTAAAGGCGGGCAGTTTCTGCACTGAACATCAGAGCATGGTTGGCGTTAGACAAGACGCATCCTCCAGCCTTGAGCTGGGGAGAGCCTGGACAGGGCCTTTGCAGCTCTTGCATGAGACCTGCAGTGCAGGTGGGCTGGTGAGACCACTGCTGTCTTCAGTTGTTGCACAGATGGGGCAGGCACCTTTTTCACACCAGAGACGCTTGCTGTCCTGAAAAACACTGCTGTTTGTCACCCCCAGGTGAAGATCGAAAAGGAGAAGGTGTACATCCGAGCGAGCAAGCAGGTGAGAGGCTGAGCCACTGCTGGCACCCCAAAAACAAGGCCCATGGCTGGCTCCGTGTGCCCATGGGGGAAGGCAGGGGAAGAAGTACCTGAGCAGAAGGATGTGTGAGCAGAGGCCATCTCTGTGCACAGACATCGGCTGGAGAGGGATGGGGTGGGTGGGCAGGGAGGGCTGTCTTCTCCCAGGCAGGATGCAGAATGAAGCCTATTGAGGCCAGTGCCATCTTTCTTTCTACAAAGACTTTATTCTGATTCACATTTGCATAGATACATATGTAAATATAGAGGCTCAGAGCTCTGGCCCAACTGGACCTTTTCATCACCTGTGGGGTTTGATCCAGAGAGGTCACTTGAATGGAATCGCACTACTCCAGCTGGTGCAGGTGGGATGTGGTGAGGAGGGCTGTGCTGGATTTTGTCCTCTGACGGCTTCTGCATCAAACGCACGGCCAGCAGGTCAAGGGAGGTGATTGTCCCCCTCTGTTCTGCTCTCCTGAGACCTCACCTGGAACCCTGCGTTGAAGGATAATGACTGTTTTTCTTGCTGTTGGTGGCATAGGCTCTTCAGACACAGAGGAGGACAAAGATGATGGCAAAGTGCATCTCCTTGAGCAACTATAACCTGAGCAGTACCAACGTGCTGATCATCGGTGCAGGTATAGAGTGGCATGTGCTAGGACAGCAACGTGTGTCCAGTCCCAGGGTGTTTGCGTGAACAGCAGGGTGTCTGTGTGCCCTGGACCTAGACACTGCTGGTCATCCAGAGGGGCTTGAGAGTCTGTGATCTTAAGCGCATCTGCTGTGCAGACTGTGTGCAGAGATGTGCAGATTCCCTGACCACGCTGCAGCTGCAAAGTATCACAAATGGGCCCAGCTGCTCAGGAGGTGATGCTTGTTTCTAAGGCTAGAAATGATTCTGTGCAACCTGACAGCACTGCATAATGCAGTTTTTGTGGGAAGCCTGATGGATGCAAATCTTATCTGCAAGTTTGCCTATTTCTGGTAGGGCTGGATTGTGCCTTCAGTGAAGCAGGGGGTTGGAGGGCACAGGCTATACTGTGCTGGACCTGGGGCTAGGAGGGAATGGCCGTGCAGGGCACTTTGGTTGTTCTCACTTCATTATAGCCTTCAGGTCACCAGATGCAAGCTGTGGGAATGCTCAGCACGCTGTGATCTGCTGCTCCTATCATCTAAGTTATGTCTCACAGCTTGAGTAGAGAGGGAAAACCAGCCAGGCCTGCTCTTCCCTTGCTGCTGGGCAGCATTTTTCCCCTTCCTTGTGCCCATGGTGTTTGTTGACTGAGATCTGTAGTGTGACCTTCCTGCTGGCCAGGGGCAGCTGGGCTCTTTAGGGAGCACAGCATGGCTGCAGGTAAATAGTCATCCAAATCCTGAGCCAATATGCTCAGCGGGTGATGTTAGCTGTTGCTGAAAGAGCTTTTTCAGGCTTGATCAGCTACGTTGACAGCTCTTTCTGAAGAACAAGGTCTGTTCTGGTGAACAGGAAGGGAGATTTCAAAGCTGTTCGGGTGGGAAGAGACTCCCCCTCCAGCCCTGCATCCAGGGCTGAGATGCTGCCACGCCTGGTGGAGTTGAGGGCAAGTGACCACAGCCCATTGTGCTGGGTGGCTGAAGGCTGCCCACTGCTGCGCTGCACTGCTTGGCTCAGAAATGTCCCCCTGTGTCCCTGTTGAAAGCTGTGTAGATTTGGATGATTTCTTTCTATGAAAAAATGAATTTGCAAGGAGGCTTCATTTGAGGGTCACCCCTGGAGTCAGTGTCAGTGAAGCATCAGTCCTGGCTTAGTGTGCTCCAGGCAGCATGCACAGGACAACTGCCTTGCTGTCTGTTCTTCCACTGCCCCCTGCCTCCATCGATAGCAGTGTTTTGTAGATGGACCAAAACATGATACTGTTCAGATCCATCTTTTTCTTTGGCATTCAAAGAGTTAATTCAAAGGGTTCAGACCATCTAATACCATAAAATATTGCTAGCATGGTTCTTATTTCTTTTTTAGGTGCAGCTGGATTAGTCTGTGCAGAGACCTTGCGCCAGGAGGGTTTCTCAGACAGGATTGTAATGTGCACAATGGACAGACACTTGCCCTATGATAGACCAAAGCTCAGTAAGGTTTGTATCATCATGAGTATGTCGCATCAGTTTTACAAATTGCCCTATGTCCTTTCTCCACCATTATTCATTGCCTTTTCAATTCACAGCTATTAAGAGAAAAACGGGCTTTTTTTCTTTTTTTTTTTTTCAGTCAATGGATTCCCACCCGGAGCAGATCGCCCTGCGCCCCAAGGAATTCTTCCGCACATACGACATTGAAGTCCTGACTGAAATGCAGGTAAGGAGAGTCGTGTTTGTATGGTGTAGTTTCACCATCGTGCCTGCAGATTATTCTCCAGGTGCTGGCACACAAAGTCTGTGTCTTTGTTTTCAGCCTGCTGATTTCCTTTGCAGAAATGCCAAGTCTCCCTCATTCCCCGGGCTGTTTTGTGCCTCTGAGGTCAGGCTGCCTGTGGTTGTTCTAAGTCATAATTAATGCAATTTCTTCCTGTGCAAACTCCATAGTGACCATCATTTCTTACCTGCCATTTTCCTATCATCCTCACATGGATTTGGGGTGACCAACTGACCTCTGATGTGGATAATCTGCCTGCAAGCAGCACAGACAATGATAATATTTCTCCCCATTATTTTATTCCTATTGGGAATCTTCAAGGATTTGTGAAATGGCAGCTAGGATGATTTAAGATCTGGGTTGGCTGAGCTGGGGACAGAAACTAAGGGGAATAAAGCCTAAGAATCAATCAAACAAAAATGTTCAAGGCTTAAAAATTAACAGGTATTCTATGGAAGGAGCAGAGGCGGCAGAAAATGACACCTCTGCAGAGAATGAGGCTGGAAGGTAGTTTGTTAGTCTGTCCAGGCCCAACAGAACATCACCATTCACTTGAGGATCTACCAGTTACACTGCAGATGCTGGCTCTTTGGAGAGGTTCACTGAAATGCTGTTCATACAGAAATCATCCCAAGTCTGGTTTGAGTTCTAGAACGATCTGAGGCACAGGCTGATACTGCTGTCATGGTTAGCACGCAGGGCAGCAGCACTGAGGGGCTCTGCCCAGCTGCTGGAACCCCACTTCACATGGCTCATGCGAGGAGGTGCAGTGGTGCCTGCTGAAGAAAGCTCACCCACATCTTGGTTCCCACCCAGTAAAGCAATCCGAGGAGCTTCACGCTCCATTTTTTTTTTTTTTTGATTTACTGCCTCAAATGTGGATTTTCCCTACTGCCCAAGCAGAGGTGACTCTGGGTGAGTGACTCCTGGGATAGGCTTGAAGACATGTATAATGTCCCAGGGAGGTGGCCACTGCATGAAGTGCTGCTGTTGCTGGTGAGGCTCTCCTGTGTCCATAGGTGCCTACTGTCAGTGCTGCTCCACTCCCAGCATGTGGAAACACATAGTCCCCACCAGCCATCACAGGCATTTAAAGAAGGCTCATCCAAAAAATCTGGAACTAGCTTGGGAAAAGTGCACCCATGAGCACCTTGCTCACTGGGATGGTTTCAGAGGCAAGGGGGAAACAATGGCAGTAGGGGAGTCCTTATCTTTGCAAAATAAATAAATAAATAAATGTGCAGGGACAGAGCACCATTTGGTTGTGTTAGGAATGAGTGTGAGCACCTGCTCGTGACTGTCTTGACCCTGAGTCCCACTGGGAAAGCAGCTGTTGCAGTGAGGAGGACAGGCTGCTGGGAAAAGGTGGCAATGCAGGCAGAGGGAGTCACTCCACAGGCTTTGGGAAGCCTCGGGCTCAGCGTGGGGGCAAAACTGTTTGAAAACTGTTTGTTTAGGAATAACAGCTTGCCACAGACCTGGCTCTCAGTTCCTGTTAAAATCTAAGATAAACAAGTACTAGGTGCTCAACTTGTGCCTGCGCTTTTCAGGGGATTTGACACCAAGGAATGCTGCTGCTATGGATTTTGGTGGTGCTTTGAGGCTTACTCTGAAGTCTTCTCTTCTGAGCCTGTGTGCGTTAGTGGGTGCTGATCATCCCCTGCAAGAAAGCAATTCAGAAGTAGAAAATAATAACAAATGGTTTGCATTCTCTGCAGTCATTAACAAAGCAAGATGTGCCATAAGCGGCTCCCGGTGGGCTGGTGCATTTGGGGTGCCTCTGGATCAGCACATGGCATCTCAGTGAATGTCCTGAGATTTCATCTCTTAACATTATTTAGAAATGATTTCAGGTTGCAGCTGTGGATATCAAGAACAAGATAGCTGTGTTCAAGGATGGATTTAAGATGGAATATAACAAACTGCTGATAGCGACTGGAAACACGTAAGCTACAAATATTTTAAAGATCACGAGAAACTATTTTATCTGAGAACTTGAGGAGCTTGTGCCTGGGGATAAGGGATCAAACAAAGCATTTGTGTTCAGAAACTGAATTTGTTTGCAAGAGTGTTTGCAGAAAAGGCAACAAATACATATTTGATATGTCAGTATCTCCCTCTGTAGCTATGGCGGGTGTATTTGCTCAGCCAAAGCTGACGAGCCTGTGTGTCACCCAAATGTAGCCCAGAAAGCAGGGGACCACCAGCAGCAAGGGCTGTGATGTGTGGAAGAAGGCTGTGCAGGAGCTGCTGCCCAGGAGTTTCATTATCAGTTAAGGTCAAAAGAGTGTTAATAAAAAGTACCTGCTGAAGCAGCCTGAGTTCATGAGTTGTTTCATGCAGATATAGAGAGAAAAGATACAAAGAGAAAACTGGATCTTGCAAAGGTGGAGGAATTTGCCAGCAGCACCCTAATGCTGCACTGTTCCCAGAAGTCTTTCCTGTGGGCCAGCTCAAGAGCAAATTACATTTTCACAGAAAATGTCAAATATTGTAGACAAGACCAGGCTTTTCTATAGCAAAGTCTCTGAACTTTACTGCTCCATCGACATTTCACTATTTCGCTTTTTGTCCTGTTCTGGGGCAAATGCAAGGGTCTGAATTCCTCACACGCCCAGCCTTGAGCAGCTGTGCTGGTGTAAAAGGGGCTGTCATGATGGCACCCAAGCACAGGTCTGGCACCCCTGGGCTGCTCACCCTTTCCGGGGGGTGCCACAAAGGCACAAAGAGGACTAGGACAAATTCAACCTCTGCAAAATTATCGTCTGGGTTAGGGATGCTTCCAGCCAGGTGGTACAGGGAACTTCAAGCCTGGCTAGAAGGGAGCAACAGAGAAATCACTCCCTTTGCAAACTGCTGATGCTGCTGGTAATTGTCAATATTTGGTGCTGCTTCATATTTGGGTTGGATGCCTGGATTCCTTGCAGTCATCTGCAGGTGTCCGGCTCTGCCAGCGGGATGCTGTGTTTCATCTGCATCTGCAGCTACATCAGCTGCTAGACCTGGTGTTGGGTGATGCGCACTTTCCAGCTAATGAGGTTCAAGAGAGGATTAAACCTTTGGAAATGATTTCAAAATCCTTATGCATAAGCTCCAAGTACACTGGGTAAATGCTTTTGAGATGCCTAAATTATTTAGGATCATCATTCCCATTTCCAGACATGAGTCATATATGCAGGGGACAGATATTTAAAAATACATATGCCCCAGTAAATACATGAGGATGACAAGATTAAATTGCTACAGAACCCACATCTGCAGATGCTTATAGAACCTTTAAAATCTGGCTCCAAATTTTCTACTGAAAGATAGAGTTAGTTTTCTGTGTCCTAGTAAGCTTCTGAAAATTTTACCACATGACAGCAGTTAAACTTCAAATTGTAGCAGGAACCATCCCGCATTGTGCTCCATTTCTCTACAAAGAGCATAGGCCAGGCTTGCACCATTTGCCTGCCAAGCGGCTGCATGAGGGCTGGGGCTGGGGCCAGGGGCTCATTCCGTTGTCCATCAGCATTTTTTTCTATTATTATTATTATTTATATTATGTATCTATCCTGGGTGATTTTGCAGAGAAACATGGCAAAATTTGTTTTTTTTTGACTGCAGTGTGACATCCTGCAACGTGTTGCCTTGTCCTGTCAACTGATCTCTGTTGTTCCCCCACACCCCAAAAAAGAAAGCTCCCACAGAAGCAGGAGACAGCGGTGAACTGCAGATAGCCAAGCCAAAGTGTCTGCAGGAGCCCAGCCTAGACAGCCCTCAATTTGTGGGTGTATTTTTTTTTTTTTCCCCAGACCCAAAGCTCTCAGCTGTAAAGGCAAGGAAGTGGAAAATGTTTTCAACATCCGAACACCAGAAGATGCAAACCGTGTGGTGAAACTGGCCACCAGCAAGAATGTGGTTATAGTGGGTGCCTCCTTCCTTGGTGAGCTCTCATTTTGCAGACTTGCATTTTTCAACTTTCCATGTGTCCCTGCAGATTGTCACAGACCCTCTCCTAGTCTGTCATTACCCTGTTGGAGGTAATCCCCCCCAAAAACTGGACCTGGGTTGTTTGACCTGCAGCTCCAGGTGCTAACAACATCTCCTTCCTGAAGAAATTACTTTTACTTAAGGGGCAATTCAGCTTGCATGGACAAAGAGCATTGCTATCCCAGTCTGGAAAGCATATGATGAGTTCAGTACTGTCACTCAGGTGGTTTCAAATCCAGTGTGTAACTGCAGATTTGTCTTCAGATAGGAGAGTCTTGGGTAGATGAAAGGTTGTGAACTTATTTCTCTTCTACTTTTCATCAGGGCTGAGAATTTTTAAAATACACAGTCTTATAATTTCTTTAATGTTTCTTTCTTTTGTTTGTCTGTTTGATACGTCTGTAACAAAATTTTGGCATGTCCTGCAAGCTTTAAGCATAAACGATTGTTAGGGAGGGAATTTATTTAAAAATGTTCAGTACTTGTTTTTCTTTT